>NC_056746.1:652968291-653268291 GCF_019279795.1 Protopterus annectens
CCTGCTGAGACAACAGGGAAGGAGTCTGAGGCAGGTGCCATGGAGCCGAGCGTGACACACTGCGCAAGAGTGGGTACCAGTGTTGGTGAGGCCAATCTGGTGCAATTAAAATCATCCTTGGCTTGTCCTGTTTGATCTTTAGTAGTACTTTGGAGAGCAGAGGCAGAGGAGGAAAGGCACAGACTGATAGGTTTTTCCAGCTGAAGGATAGAGCACCCACTTTCCAAGCTAGCTTGTGGGGAATCATTGTGCAAAATAGTCAGTCTGCCAGTGTATTTAGGTTTCCTGGCAGGAATTTAGCTTGTAGATTCACTTGGTAGCTCAAGGCTGTGTTCCACAATGCCATGGCTAGTCTGCAGAGGGGGTATGAATGTGTACGCCCCTGCTTGTTTATGTACCACATCACAGTGGTGTTGTCCATCTTTACCATTAGTTGTCCTGGAAGAATGTGGTCCTTGAAGGCTGTCAATGCATTCTGTACAGCTAACACTTCCTTTTGATTTATGAGCAGGTGCATTTGACTTTGGCTCCATTTGCCCTGAATGCACTTCCCTGCCATGTGAGCCCTCCATGCATAGTGTGATGAGTCTGTTAAAATCTGGGCAGCAGGGGGTAGTGTGAATGGTAGTCCCCTGTTTTAGTAGCAGGCCTCTGCCCACCAAAGGAATTCTAGGCGTAGGCAAGGTATGATAGGAATCCTTGCTTCTAGATACTTTGAATGTTGATACCATTGTAGTTTCCTCATATGCAGCCTTGCATATGGAATTACAAGAATGCAGGAGGCCATGAACCCCAAGGCTTGCAGTATTCGCCTTGCAGACAGCAGGGTTTTTGTGGCCACTTGTATGAAGGAGGTTGTCAAATTAATCCATTTCTCTGGCGTGAGGAAAGCCATCTGGGAAGTTGTATTCAAGCTTGCACCCAGGAATATAATTTGTTGACAGGGTACCAGGTGTGATTTTGTTTATGGTGTAACCCAGACAAGTCAGTACCCTTTGAACAAAGGCCAGATGATTCAAAAGTATGTCCTGGCTTTCTGCCTGAATTAGACAATCGTCCAGGTATGGGTATATTTGAACATTTCTTTGCCTGCAAAATGCAATGACTGGAGCTAGGCACTTTGTGAATACCCTGGGCGCAGTAGATAAGCCAAAGGGCAGTGCAGAGAAATGATAGGGATGTGCAGGTATGCTTCCTTTAAGTCTAGTGTTGCTAACCATGCATCTTTGCCTAGCATAGGAAGCAGCTGGTGAAGAATCAGCATTTTGAATTTTGGAATCACCAGGAAGGTGTTTAGAGTAGAAAGGTGCAGGATAAGACGCCATGTATTGCCTTTTCTGGATACCAGGAAAAGTCTCGAATAGAAACCTTGTCCCTTTTCCTCTTCTGGTACCAACTGAATAGCCTCCATGTTTAAGAGAGAGAGAGAACTTGATTTTGGGCCTCTGCCCACTGATTTGAGGGTAGATCTTGCCACCCACTTGGAGTTGGTAATGTGCAGAAGTGAAATCTGTATCCTTGGGACACTACATTTTAAAAACCATTTGTCCTGGGTAATGAGTTCCCAGTTTATGGCCTGCAGACCAATTTTCTGCCTAAAGGAGCATCAGTTGGTAAGTGCTTGGAAATTTTAAAAGCAAGTCATTGAGATAATTTTCCATAGGGGGGAGTCTTACTACTCCCAGATTTGGGTGTGGAAACCCCCCACTGCTTAGTCTTGTGTGTCCCTTGGGACTGAAACCTGGGGTTTCTGCTGTGTCTGGGTTTGGCTTGAGAAGACCTGGAAGGGGCCGGAAAGGACCAATTCTTAGGACTGTCAGAGCCTACTAAATCTAGGAGGCTGAACTTGTACGAAATCTTTGACAGTTTGCATAGATTTAGCTTTATCTTCCATCTTTTTAAGAACTTCCTCAGCCTTGTTGCCAAACAGGCGGTCCTGATTTAAGGGAGCATACAACAATTTAGCTTTAACATGACCAAGCAAAGATTGTTCCTTAAGCCAAGAATGCCTTCGGAGCACAGACCCAGTAACATCAGCCCTGCAAGAGGCCTCTAATGAATCAAATCCACACTGCAAAGTAAGTTTTCCAACCTGTTCATCAGAATGCATTAAATCTTGTAATTATTTTCAGCACAGTCAGGAATCAACATAATTTTCTGTTTAAGCAATCCAATAAACATGTGGCTGATACTAACATATGAAACTGGAAGTTTAAGACCCTAGTGGTCAAGGTTGTAGAAGTGTAAACCTTCTTGCCCCATCTATCCAGCACCCAGGAGTCTCTATCCAAGGGGGTAGGATTTTTAGCAGTAGAAGCCTTAATGCCCTTGGGTCCCTGTGAAATAGTCTCTGGATTCGTAATAGGATTTTTAAAAAGGAACTTGTGTGAATCAGGAACCCTGTAATATCTGGTTCAGGTTTTCTGAGAGCAAGAGGCAAAGAATCAGGTCAGAAGATTCATAAACAACTTCAGTCCTAGGTCTCTTAGAAGGGGGAGGTTGGCTTCCCCTGATTAGAGTTATAAGTTCTTCAGCCATTCTTATCATTTGTTTTTTAGGCGTAGAGGCCTGAGCATGCGGTTTGGGCATCAGTTTCTTAGGCATGGTTCATGATTTTGGCCTAAATGAAGATGGAGGCATCGGCTTAATATGCCAGTCCATAGGCCTGAATACACCCTCAGAAGCCGGTGCCTGCACAGCAGCTCCAGACCCATCCAAGGTAGAGACATCTGCAGGTTCCACAGTTGAAGCATCTCGCGGCATACCAGTCTCCGAATGGGTCTCAGTAGAGGCCTGCAAGTCAGAAGTAGCGGGTATCAGTGGCTGTGAAAGTGCCTCACTGAGTACTGCCAAACTGGTTACTGGCTTAGGAGAAGCATTGTCAGCAGTTTTGGACCTCGGCGGCCTGTCTCTCTCTTTACGTTTTTTCGGAATCCCAGTAGTTGGATGGCTAATTGATGACAGTTCTGGATAATTAAACCGAGAACCAAAATATTTAGAGGCAAAGATATACTGACGATGGATAGTGCGCCTATTAAATAAAGCACAAAACCGACAGCAAGGTACGTCGTGGTCAGGGTCTAGGCAAGGAATACAGTACGAATGAAAATCTTTGTGAGGTATTTGCTTTCCACAAGTAATGCAATTATTAAACTTTTACTGACATCGGTAAAGAGCAACAAAAAAAAAAAAAAAATTTCCCAACAGGGTACTTAGCTTTAGTTGAAGACTTCAGTTCTGAAACTCGAAAATGAAAATTTCAGGAGGAGTCGGCCGACCAGCACTTATGAACTGCTTCGGGCACTGCACAGCAAGAAAGGCTGATGTAATGGCGTTGGCTGCATGTTTTATACCCCTGACAACCTGATGTCATGGAAGAAGCGACAGCAACTGATGCAGGACCCAAGACTTTGCTAATCAGGCTGACTGAGGGCTACTGCAAGCAAATAACCCAAATGTAATGACTGCAACAGTGAAACACGAAGAACATCAACAGATCCATTAGTCTGACTAATCGTATATGCAAAGCCATGGAAAGAATTATCACAGAAATTATCAAAAACATAAGAGACCTTCAGACACTACAGCCAACCCAGGTTTTGTCAAAGGAAGGTTGTGCCTACTGAACATGGTGGACTGCTTTACGAAGGTCACCAAGGCAATGGATGAGGGTAAAACAGTGTATACTGCCTACCTTGACCTGGTTAAGGCATTTGATACAATACCCCACTCTGGCATTGTTAAAATTACGGAATTAGGCATAAGCCCCTATATAAACATGCTGGATAGCCAGACGGCTCACATACAGCACCAAGGAAGTTAGGATTGGCAATACCACCTCCTCAAAGAGGCCAGTCTCCACCTCCTTAAAGAGGCCAGTCACCAGTGGAGTCCCTTAAGGCTATGTGCTGGGCCCACTCCTCTTTGGCATCTCAGAAGTCAAGTAGAATGTCAGAATCTCACTCAACATCTTATAACAGTGTCCACCTTCCCCATCTCAAAAATCAGCCTAAGACCTGCTTCTACTCTATGCCTGACTCTCTAAAAAATTGCCTCATTACTTAATCTCTACTACTTCCATCTCCATTTGTATCTACTTAGTAAGCATTGTTAGGCCTCATTCCATAAACACATTTTATCTTTTTTCCATTTCTATGTCATTTTTAATTATATGTATAATGTGTATCTAAATACTGTGCATTTTTCTATGTCTTTGCATACAATATATATTACTTGAACTTTTTGTTTCATTTTTGTCGTAAGACTATATTGAAGCTTTTCTCCCCGGGCCTCCATTGAAAATGGGCTCATCTTGGCCCAATGAACTTTCCCAGTTAAACTGCAAATAAATAAACATACACAAATGACTGGTGGCAAAGCCATGGCAAAGAAATGCATTATAGCAACTTTTGGGAGGTCAGCCACCCCAGGAAACTATGACATCAATAAAAACAAGAGGTGACCCACTAGTCAAGGATCTGGAAACAGATGTAAACAGCAACCTGGCCTTTGACCAACATGTATCCAAGGCAGTAAGGAACTCCCTCTCTACTGCTCAGTTAATAACAAGTGCATGGCAGCTAGGATCAGGGAAGTCACTGTGCCACTATACTCAGCCCTCATCAGGCTAATCATTAAGTATAATGCCCCCTTTGGTATGTACCTGACCAGACTCATGCAGTAACTGAAACATCTGCAAAGATTCCTTACAAAAAGAATACAGGGCGTAAACACAATGTCCTGTGCAGATCACCTCAAAGCCTTATCTCTATACTCGGTCCCCTACAGACTACTAAAAGGTGATCTATGCTTGGCATACAAGTCATCCCTGGACCCCGGTCTGATGAACCTTCTGCACATCCGCAAAACAGCATCAGAACTATAGATGTAATGACCTAAATTTTCTTTGCAACATAAATACGACATGTTGGAGAGACACACACATGTATCTCAGAGAATTCCCATTCTCTGGAACAGACTCCCCATCCATGTGAAATAAATCCCCCCCCAACCTTATTTAAGCATAACTTGGTCCATTGGATGGGAAATCGAAAATTCACCTCTGGTCTGGCATCAACATCTTTGAAGGATAGAGGCAGTCAGTAAATCATGTTTAACCAGCAATCACCTCTATATAAATATCCAAAACATATAACTTGTGGGACAAATTTGGACTGCAAGGATAGGCTTAAAGGCCCTAGCAATCACTAGCTTAGTATTTTTTTTTTTTTTATTTATTTAACATTTGTTGACCGGGAATGTCCAACTAGGTTCCACAGAGCCTGTTTTCAGCGGAGGCCCGGGGAGAAACACTCCAGATGCATGTCTTTGGAATGTGGGAGGAAACCGGAGTACCCGGAGGAAACCCACACGAACACAGTGAGAACATGCAAACTCCATACAGAAGGCACCCCAGCCGAGAATCGAACCGGAGAACCTCTTGCTGTGAGGCGACAACGTTAACCACTGCACCACTGTGCCACCCTAGTATATATCTGTGAACCTATAAAAATATGAATAAAAGCAAAAATGCTTATTTAACTTTAAATTATTAAGATTGTCCAAATAGGTTAAAAAGAGAAAGAAAAACGCTCAAGTTAAAAATGATAGGGCAGCCTAAAACTTCTAGACTTTTCTTCAGTAGACCACAATAAGAGAGACAGTGACTGGTTTGTGTCAGAAGGCTGATGAGCCAAAGTACAAAGGGTTTTTACTTTGCGTTTATTCTGTTTAATAAGCTTTAGAAACCTGCTGTTTTGTTGGTTGTTGAACTTTAGTCTAGAAGTCTTCAGTCAGCAATATTAGTCTCTCCCGCCCTAAAATAAGAATTGGTACAGTGCTCTTTTGTATCTTTTGCTCCTTTTGAGTGTAATGAAAGCATATCTGTTAAATGGCAACATGTTCTGTTATTCCTGCAGTATATATCACATGGTATTAGTACAGCAAATTACTTGACAGTGATTTACTTTTACTTTTCTATAAAAAAAATCATCAGTTTTATTCTCTTAACTGCTTATTGCTCTCCTGTCCTCCCCTACCATTTAAACTCCCTCTAACCTCCCTATATTTCAGATAAATCAGACTCTTAGCTTAATACACAGTTTTTAAATCCAGATTTAAAACTATTCTTTCTATTCAAATTGGGATGTAGCTTGTTTCACATAATTGTCATTATCCCTTAGAGCTCCTCGGTCACTTGTTGCTCCACAGCTCTGCTCATATCACCAACCCTCAGATACACAAAACTCCATTTCACATGCCACTAGAGGTACATCTGTGTTCTGAGGTACAACATCTCTGCACACCTTTCCATTTCCACTAGTGTCTGCTGTGCCACCTCAACTGTATTACAACCAAACAATTTCTCTCTATACAAGGCTCCGTCCCATTGATTTCTCACTTTGTCAAAATGCTTGAACTTGTTTTTTTTCTAAGGTAAGATACAGCACAAACACTTCCTCTGCCGGTTCCTGTGCACCTAAAATTACATATAATAGAATAGCACAGTATAAGAAAATTATCTGTGTCTTAACCATTGCTCTGCAGTATCCTCTCCAACAAGAGGCTCAGAAAACTAAAAATCATAACACAGAATGCAGGCTTGAATGGGTGATTTGGATCATGAATCCCACTGCTGATTTCAAAACATAGCTACCCCTTTTCAAACATTTAGCATGCCAGAGAGAATAAATCTAGAAGTAAAAACCAGTGATTCATATCAGTATTTGGCTGGCTCTTGTGAATGTGTATTATATCACAAACAAAAAAAAAAAAATCAGAAAGCAAACAAAAAAGCAAACATCCTACGTAAAATATCTCTTCAAAAGGCAATAGCTGGCACAAAGGAAAGATAAAACAAACAATCAAATAAAAAAAATAAAAGAAAATGGTTTCCCAAAGGATATCTTGCCAATTGTACATATACTGAATAACACAACTCAAAGGTTTCAATTTATGCAAGGTCTCTCAAGACAGCAAGCAAAGGGAAAAGCAAAAGGCAAATGTCAAAGCAAAAAAAAAAAAAAAAACAAACATACTTCAACCTTTTTGCGGTCAAAGTGAACTTATTAACCAAAAGGCTGACATGCACCACACTTAGAAGCTTCAAGCTGGAAATGTCATATAGTTTCAGAATCATTCGTTTATAAGACTTGCGGCAGTTGTATAACAATAGTTCAACAACATTCAGTAAGTGAAGAATATTAATGCATAACTTCACGTTTAGCGAGTGAACAGATCACAATTTGTAACAATACACCATTTTGCTTTGGTAATCTTTTTACAATTTTTTTTAACTAGTAATGTCTACAGTCTAGTCAGAATCTAAACCTTATTTGCTACTTTTAGCTGTAAATTCAATAATATAATCTTCATATGTATATGAGGTATAACAGAACAGCAGTAAATGATGAAAAAACAGAGAGAATGAGCATGCATTTAAAAGAGAGTGATGCATGTTTCTGTGACAGTAGCTTTGTACATTGTGATGACAGTTAAGTACTGTGCGACACACATGGCCTGCATATTACATTTTGGATAATTTGCAGGTCCTACTTAAAGCTCTGGTAAGGAAGTTTTTTTACTGTGTCATATTATGCAGCTCAATGTTCTGGCACTACTACCTTTAACACTGCTGTAACTACCTATCCTAAAACTTTGCTGCATTAGCCACTTACGATTATCTAAAGCATTTCTGTCAGTTTTCTCTCCCAACAGCTTTAGTCTGATCAAGACCTGTAAACAGCTTTTACACTACAAACCTCACAAATCTTTTGCCTATAACCAAAATTTTTTTGCGACAAAATACAACACAAGGTCCAAAGCTATGGAGTCAGCAATTTACAAGAAGAGCGAGAAGAATGAGTGACAATTTTAGTGCACATCATCATCCCATAACGAAATATCATATTTACTTAGGGTGACTTGCTGCTGCAATAAAGCACATTTTAATGTCATATGCTGTGAGGCTGGGCTGAGGCTGCCAGCCCAGCTATTTGGAATTTTGTAAATAATCATATGTCATTTGTGAGTGTTAATATAATTCATAGGTTTGTCTTACAAATGTAAGAGAACTATATGTTATGTGTATATTAAACTACTCGTGCAGAAGTGTGTGTTGAACTGTATGTTATGTACTGAGCTTCAAAAATGTAACCATAGTGTACCCTACTGGAAAATGTATATGGACTATGTGCCTGTGCAAATGTGCGTTTTCATGGTAGAAGCTGGAACATACAGAGCTAACTTGCAAACCATCAAAAAAATAAGTTGAAAAGTGAAGTGTTTTATGATTGTGTTTCAGTGCAGCAAGGAGACAGTATGTCTACAGCTGAAAGTTTCTTTCTATTGTCTTGAAACAGAAATAAATACTAGGTTTCAAATATAAATGTTAATCATTTTATGACTTCCAATTCTAAGCAAACTTCTGAGAGATATGTATTTCTCACACAGATGTTAAAAATTATGTTAGTTTCTGTTAGCCTGGGAACTGAAGGCAGGTGACAAAGAGTGATGTCATCCTGGCTAACCCAGCAGTAATGTGTATTATTAATTTAAGAACCATCTCAGAAAGCGAGTCTGTGCATGATGTATTTGTCTTTGGACGTGGAAACGTCCATCTTCAGCACGTCTGCCTAATAGTAAGTAAACGATGGAAAAGTATATTTTAGATATAGATAGGAATATAGTAAAGATTAGTTTTGATGTTTTCTGTATTTATTTGAGACTGTCCTGCAATGTTGTTTTAAAATGTTTCCTGTGATTCTGAACTCTGTAGTCACTGTGTTGAGTTATTGAGTATTGCCTCGTTCTTTTATTAATTATTAGTAAATATATTTAAACCTTTTAATTGTGGCTGGTTTGTTTAGAGATATTTAGAGTACTTACATATGTATTTGGTGGCACTGTATAGGCCACTCCAACAGCCTTGCTGTTGGTTATACTTACCACTTGGATAATAGTAACATTGCACAGTAAGACTGGGCACCCTTTGGTAAGGGCCTTAAAATTAGCTGACAAGAGCTGACTGGTGGCAGTGATAACTACTTTATAGTCTGGGCAGAAGGGGGCATAACTAGTAAACGTGTGCCAGCCTTTCCCAGGTATGTGCACTAACATGCAAATTTACCTAGTCAATTGTCTTTTAATGTGTAATAACTATGTTAGCTTACATTTGTATCTTACCACTTTTCTATACTATGTATTACACTATTTCTGTGTGTTCAATGTGGAGCTTTTCTCCCCGGGCTTCTGCTGAAAAAGGACAGGTGTCCAGTCAGAATTTCCAGGTAAACAAATAAATAAAGTGTGTGCATTTGTATATCAATCAAATCTTAAAGTGTGTGTCAGCTACTTGGGCAGGGAGATGAAGCATTGGTTGGACAGAGAGGGTGCTGGAGATCTTGGCTTGGCCACTCGGCTGAGATCTTAACCCTATAGCTGTGCCAGTGGGGAGTCTTACTGGGGATCTGGAGGGAGTCTTACTGGGGATCTGGAGGAAGAAAACAGCCCCAGACTGACTGATCTCTTTGTGCTCTTGAGGGAAATTGTACTTTACTGTGTGTATACTTGCCATCCTCCTAATATGTACATCCATCACTGGTGCTAGTGGTGAGGATTGAGGCTCCTTGATTAATGGGCCAGTGCAGGGGCATCACATATGCAATAGTTTTAAACAAAGATGCAACTGTATGTATGTGGGCACATATGGCAAATATACAGTTCACAGGCTTGCAATTCCATTAAAGGATTTGGCAGCTTCTTCAAGATTGCACACAATGTTCATTTATATTACTTAATTTTATTTTAACAAAATCATTTAAAAGACTATTTCTAACAACCAAAAATAAATGAGTTAACCTTCTGCTAAACACTCAGTCAGCAGTTCATCTGGCATAAACTATAGCTGCAGTTTTCAGTTCTACTTAAAGAAAAATCATGTAAACAGTTTATATATTTATAGAGACATACATTAATTATATTAAATATAAAGGTTGCTAATGAAGGAGACCGTATATTTATTAGTGACTTGAAAGTTTCAAGAAAAACTGAGAAGTAGGAACTTACTCATTACATAAGGAAGTAACCCTACTTTTTACCTCCCATTCCTCTCCCCTCCCCTAGCCACCCTGCCTCACACCATCTGATCATTGTATTCCTTCCTCTACAGGCTCTGGCTCACCCTTTAACCTCCCCTTCCTTCCTCTGCAGGCTCTGGCTCACCCTTTAACCTCCCCTTCCTTCCTCTGCAGGCTCTGGCTCACCCTTTAACCTCCCCTTCCCTCCTCTGCAGGCTCTGGCTCACCCTTTAACCTCCCCTTCCCTCCTCACTTAATCTCTCAGACCTGTTATGACATGCTTAACCACCTTACTTCATCTCAACTCCAAACACATATCCAACTGATTTACACCTAGCTTCCTCTCACTACCACATATACTACTCACTCCTCTCTTACTCCTCTATCTTCCCCTACCATCCCAATAGCCCTTCTAGCTTGTTCCACCTTCGTGTGGTGCATCTAGATCATCTGCTTTATGTTTGAGTTTAGTGCAATATTTGTATACAAGATTTAGGTTTATGACTTACTACTATCTGTATATACATCCTACCTTTACTCCTAGCCTCTAGCTAGATATTGGTATATCTGTTAATTTATTATGTTTTATATTGCTTGCATATCTAATGTTTGCTCCAGTATGTATTACTTGCTATTGTATGTATATTCAATTGTTCTTCATGTACTCCACTGCTCACTTATTGCTCTGTGGAGCTTTTCTCCCCGGCCTCCGGTGAAAAAGGATCTATGCTCAGTTGGAATTTCCGGGTAAACAAATGTAAGTAAATAACTATAGCACATATTCAAGCACATTAAATAACCCCAAGAGCCAAAAGCCTCAGTGACCAACAAGAGGCGACCACTTGCGACCATATAACTTCTGTGTCTAACAAGGGAGACAATATATGCCATTTCGAAGAAGTCAGCAACACCTCTGTAGTAGATAAAGCCACTGGAATGATGCTGAAGAGCTGCAAATCACTCAAAAAGTTAATCCTACCAAAATATGTTAAAATCATTGTGGCTTAAACAAGAAAAAATGTTAAACTAAACAACTAACTTTTAAACTCCAAAACAACTCTACCAATGAGCAACAGTGGAATATACTACATTATGAACACCTAGGCACTGCAGCTCACCAACAAACCAAAGTAAACACAAACACGCACTAAAACACAAAAACTATTCTTTGACAAGAGACAACAATGCCCCACTATTTTCTTTTGGGAGATTCAGTATACTCGGCCATTTAAAACGTGGGTATACTACTGCAAAAAAAAAAGAAAAAAAAAAAACAAAAAAATATCCTTGTTTTCCCGCTTTTCTGAACGAGAATAGTCCGGTCTTCAGATTTTGCTGATCTCTGGGCTTTGTCTTAGTTCCTGTGCTATCCATATCCTTATTTGGATAAGAGGAAGCTTCTTTGTTCACCAGTGGGAGTGGGGAGCACATGAGCAACCTATTTGTCCCTAGAGGAGTGGTTCCAGCCCAGCAACTTGTAGTTTATTGGCCATTTTGGGTCAATTCCTGGCTCTTTTCAACCTCCTGCTATGCGATTTTGCACGAAGTTGCTCATAGATCAAGTTTAAACTATTTCTGGCTCCGTAAAGTCTGCTCTTCAATTTTTCCCTTAGAACTGCTCTACTTGCAATCTAAACAGCCTATACTCTATCTGAAAAGCTCAGCACTTGCTCCTAAAGCATTTTTTATACAGGTAAAGCACTCTTAAACAAAAGAAAGTACTTCATTCACCTAAATTCCCTTGAGTACCCATTTCCCTATAGGTCCTTTCTGACTCAGTTACACAGCAATCTTTTTCACTATTTCTAGCATGTCGAAGGGTCAGTTGCTGGCATCCTCTCCTGTTCAGCTGGTGAATCTGGGAATCTTGAGGCAATGTTACAATTGCCTCATGTACACAGACAACCCTCTCCTCCTCCCAGCAAATACAAATATATGCGAGAGATGCAACTATATAGCTAAATTGGAGGCTGAGCTCTCTCAATTCAGTACTGGCAAGACCAGTCAGGAGGAGAAGGTAACCACACACATCATAAACCCAGTCTCACATAGAACTATCACAACTGCAAACCAAACACATAAACACACAAAAACATACTCGGAGGTGCTGATTAAAAATCTACCAAAACAAGAGAGGCCTCCAAAGCAGACACCCAAGCAACCGCCACCTCAAGACATAGCACATGCAACACATAGTTCACAAAGTCAGTGTGCTAAACAGTCACAGCCCTTAAGGCCAAACAACATGCCTGACACACTTGTAATAGGTGACTCCATAATCAGACACACTGACGTCCCGCTCACCAGACTGAACAAGGAAAAGGTCACAGTAAGCTGCCTGTCGGGAGCTAGAATCCGCCACATAACACAAGCACTCAGGTCACTCCACAGCATGTACAAATATGACTCAGTCATTGTACATGCCGGTGTGAACGACCTGAGACGTACCTCCCTGGACTACATGAAAAGAGACATAGAGGAGCTCTCTGATTATGTAGCCCAGGCCGGTATGACCCTAACCCTGAGCAGCATCTTACCCTCACCAAGAATGATACCACAGTACAAAGACAAAATGATCAGTTTTAACAATTGGCTTAATTACTGGTGTCATTCTAAGGGGATCCAATGTCTGTCTGCTTGGGATGACATGCCTGACAAGCCATGCTGCTTCGCAAGGGATGGCTTGCACCTGTCACCCATGGGCTTCCGGATATTGGCCAAGGCTCTTGCCACCCCCATAGTGCCTTTTTTAGGCAAGGCTCAAATGACAAACCTACCTCCCTAGAAAACACAAGTGAAAAAAAACTAAGGGTAATGCTGCTCAATGCCAGAAGTCTAAACCTCAAGATGCATGCCCTCGAAGCCCTCCTCAGTATGGAGAACATCGATGTCTGTGCATGTGCAGTGACTGAAACCTGGTTCAAGGCTCCTGAGAGCACCCCAGCACTATCAGGTTTTACCTCTTATCATGCTTTCCGGCCCCAAAACTTGGACCGAACCACAAAAGGAGGGGGAGTATCCATATTCATCAAAGATACCCACACCTCCAGGTTAGTGGCAACGCACGAAGCATCCGAGACCATCCAGGTGCAACTTACCATAGGCAAAACTGCCTTACAGTTTGTAGCATGCTACAGACCACCCTCTCAAACTCAGGAACCCCACACAGCCTTCCTGAAGACATTGGAGAGTTTGAATGTCTCTCCAAATACCATCATATTGGGAGACTTCAACTACCCAAACATAGACTGGGAACATTACTCAAGCCCCAACACCCTAGCCCAAAGGTTCCTAGAATTCATAAACTCAAATGCGATGGAACAACAAGTCACCATTCCCACAAGAGGAGACAATATACTAGACCTGATCATCACAAACATGGGGACAAAATGCTCCACACCGGAAGTATATCCCTCTTTGGTAAGATCAGACCATAAATTAATCTCACTGGAAATCCACATCCCGCCCCCACCCCCTGCACAAAAGACCACAGTGAAGAACCTCTCAAAAGCCAACTTCACACTTCTTAAAACTGAAGTGGTATCCTTCAAGGCCCCTGGGCCAGTGGAAACCACAACCCACACTGCTGAATCCTTTACAAATGCCTTCTACGGGCACCTTCAAGAATGCATGGATCATGCAATCCCAAATAAAACCAAGACCCATTCCCCAAAGGCAGGCGCCCAGTCTGGTGGACCCCAGCCATAAACAAACTTTACAACAGGAGGAGGAAGCTACTACATGACAGAGCAAAATCCCTAAAAGGGAAGGCATCTCTGATCAGTACTAGCAAAAAACTACGATCACTCATAAAATCATCCAAGGCCAACTTTGAGAGAAAAATCGCAAAAGACACAAAAGACAATCACAAGGCCTTCTTTAGCTATGTTAGAAACCTGGGTGGAAACTCCCAGATATGCTCAGAGTTAGTCCAAAATGACACAAAATACACTGAACCCACTGACATTGCCAACATTCTGGCAGACAGGTTCAGTGCAAATTTCTCCTCCCCCTCCCCTCCAAAAGGAGAAATAACCATCCCAGCAGAGTGTAGCCACCCTAACATCCCAGATGCCCAGGTGAGAGCTGCCCTCTCTAAAGCTAAAAACACAGCATCAATGGGACCGGACGGTGTCCCGGGCTGTGTGCTACATGAACTCCAAGAGGAACTAAACCCACACATAAGGCTGCTGTTTAATCTTAGCCTTACTACAGGATACGTACCCAAAGAGTGGCGTACGGCAACAGTGGTCCCACTTCACAAAGGCGGTGCTTCTACGGACCCTGGAAATTACCGCCCCATAAGCTTGACGAGCCTGGTCTGCAAAGCTATGGAGAGGATCATTATGGAACTCATAAACAAAGACATTGGGAACCTACAGACATTGGATCCCACCCAATTTGGCTTTGTCAAGGGCAGATCCTGCCTTTTGAACTTGGTCGACTTTTTTGAAACAGTCACTAAGGCCATTGATGAGGGTAAGGCAGTTCACACAGCCTACCTTGACCTTGCAAAAGCCTTTGACACAATACCCACTCGGGCATCATAGACAAACTCACCAGCTTAAATGTAAACCCATATGTCACAAGATGGGTTGCAAACTGGCTCAAGGACAGAACCCACAGGGTCAGAGTTGCTGGAGCTATGTCAGACTCTAAGCCAGTCACAAGCGGTGTCCCACAGGGCTCAGTCCTGGGACCCCTCTTGCTCGGCATTTATTTTTCCGAGGTACAGGCAAACATAGGAGGATTGTGGCTGACAAAGTTCGCAGATGACTGCAAACTGGGCACCATAATTGATACTCCAGAGGACACAAACATCCTTCAGAGAGGCCTCATAGAAATGGATAATTGGTGCCAGAGCCATGGCCTTAAGCTGAACGCCAAAAAATGTATAGTCATACTCTTTGGGAAAAACAAGGTACCCACAAATTACCACATAGGTGGTAATCCATTAAGTACGGAAGAGGTAATCAGGGACCTAGGGACCCAGGTTGACAGTAATCTCGACACTCACATTGCCAAAGTGGTTAGGAAGACCTTCTATATTGCCCACCTAATCATGAAGGGTTTCACATCTAGATCAAGAGAGGTCATTGTGCCCCTGTATTCTTCTCTTATCAGGCCAATGATTGAGTACAATGCCCCATTTGGGATGTATCTTACCCGACACCTGTAGCAGTTGGAAAGACCCCAAAAGTTCCTCACCAAGAGGATAAAGGGTCTTAAACATATGTCATATGCTGTCCGACTGAAAAAACTCCAGCTCTATTCAGTCGCATACCGCCTACTCAGAGGTGATCTGTGCATGACGGACAAGGCCATATCCAATCCGGAATTAATGGACATGCTCCACCTCAGAAAATCCAAATCCATCAGAGCCACGAGAGCAAGAGACTTAAACCTCAACACAGAAATAAATAGGACGTGCTGGAGGGACAGATTCATAACCCAGAGGCTCCCTACACTCTGGAACAGAATCCCTATCCATGTTAGGCAGAGCCCCTCACTAACTCTATTCAAGAGAAATCTTGACGAGTGGATGGGAGATCGTAGGTTTACCGGGGGGGGGGGGGGGGTCATCTCTGTGTCACACTACTACACAGAGGCACAGTAAACTAAACCCTAAATGGGCGTAGTATTCTCATCCTAAGGGGTGGTGAAAGCCACACACACTCTGGCTAGGCTTATAAATGCCCTAGGGCAGATAGCCTAGTACGAACCTATGAACCTATGCAAGCTGCTTGGGCATCTTTCACATAGCCGAATAGGAAAGTTTCATCGTTAAGGGTGCCAAAAACGACAAAAGGTGAAGAAAAGCAGAAATTTAATTGTTAAACACATTTTTACGCCTGCAAGTAAAGTCTGAAAACCATGTGACCTTTTAATTCTAAAAATCAGCATTTAATAAAACAAGGTGCCTACATTATTTTAAAAGCAAAATACGTGAGAGCAACGATATGATCTCGACTTGTTCGACGAATAAAATGCAACTTTCTACGTATGCCGTACCATACCTCTCTGTGGGTGCACGTTTTCTAGCATATACTAGTGAACTGAGTCGCTCTACCGTCAGGATCTTAATACTGTAGGTTTTATTTACATTTACCTTTGTTACCTCAGTTACCTTTGACAGCAACAGCACAAAAAAAGTCATCTGTCTCTTACCAGCAGTATCAACAGTAACGACAGTCAGTCCTTTCAGAAAGATCACAGCTAGAATTCCTATGACCCCCATGACAGGGGTCCGTAACCAGTGCTAGAATCTGAAATTGGTACTAGTGTTCAAATACAAACAAATCCCGGCTACTTGTACCATCAGTTCTACTTCCGCACTTTACGGCTCTGAACGAGTCTCATCCCTCTTTTGCAGTACACTTATCAGAAATAGCTTTTCTGTTCACATGTCCGCCTCCTGTTTTTGATTGACAGCACACACGGGTTTTGGAACCCTGTGAGCAATTCCTGCAGCTGTGTCACCGTGTCACACAGTCGCACACCTGGAAGCGGTATTATAGGTGGGATTTTGGATGACGACCTTCAGCTTGGAATGTCCCCTAGCAACCAAGCTCCAATCGGGTTGGTGAAAATGAGACAGTATGGGACTAGTCAGTGCAGTCCCCTGACTCGCACCAAAATCTAAACGTCACCGCACACTTTAGTAAAGACCAGCTTCTTTGTGGCATCACACGTGATGTTTTCTACAGTCCGACCCATTATCAGTTTTCCTTTCAATTTAGACCTCGGTCCTGTTTTTCTTCCCAGGGGGATTAAACCATCTACATGTTTCCTGTATATCACATAGCACTTTCTAGACAGTCTTTAGTGTTGTTCTTCAAGGCATACCTCTCAACTGTCCATATCTGTAGTCTGGTCCTCATAAAAATTGTGGTATTCTGGCAAATAACTGAGGATTGAAGTCGCTAAATAATAGTAAATAATGAGAGACAATAGAGTTTCAAGACTTCATATCTCAAAGAAAATACATAATTAAAAACGTGATTCTAGCAACTTTCCAAGTTTATAGGAGTTTCATAGCTCTCAACCTTCCATCTCCAAAATGAGGAACATCACCTTTCATAATGTGGAACAAATGGACAAAATGTGAAACATCTGCTAACAGCTTAATAACTTCAACTAGGAAGCTCACAGAATAGTTAAAATTTGCTAGTTTATACTTAACAAAACGTTTCTTTAATGAATTGAAATGATTTAGTACTATTTATCATGGATATCAGTTAAAAAAAATTGTAATACTGAATGTGATTCAGACCCATTCAGTGTGGCACTTCAAGGGACATGAGCTTTTTAATGCCCAAAACGAGGAGCATTCCTCTTAATGTGATATAGTTGAGATGTATGAGAGCAATATTTAAAAACTGTCCCTATTTTTGGATCTTTGATCCCCCCTCCATTATTTTTGGCTTTGTTCAGATTTTTTGTGCTGAGGGGTTGAGAGGTATGGTTCAAGGTAGTTACAAATACTGCTGTAGAATCCATATAAGTGTATTTAATAATAACTTACTGCAGCAGTTTTTAACCAATCAGGGACTAATCCAGAAATAGTCACTTTTAAAATATTAGTACTATTAACTTTAGTTATCAACAAAAGAAGAGAATGTGAATTAATATACATTTTCTGAAGGAAAATAAGTCTAGTAACTAACTATTGTCGCTATTTATTAAGTGTAATTTACCACCTTTTCTCCAAAAGTCATCAGATTTAGGACGGATGAAGAGGGACAGAGCTAAGATATGAGTCAAAATTAGAGCTATCCCTGGAAATCAGGGATAGTTGAGAGGTATGCAATACATATTGAACTGTTTTGTAAAGACTGCCTTCCCGCAAAATTTTGTCTAGTAAGCCCAATCATCGAAAATGCAGCTCTCCTTAACTTGATAAAACTCAGTAACAAAAGCTCTTTTATCTTACTTCTGCTTTTTACTCCACATTTAATGCATAGTTACATGCCACTGTAATCTGTTAGACTTAACTTTAGCAGCACCCACAGCTAAATACTATCATAATATCCTTTCTATTTAATATTACCATAACAAACTTACAAAGTACACAGACACACTAACAAAAACAGATGCTCCCAGGTTGCTATGGTAATGAAGACAGAGTGACGATAATCCTTAACAGCTCTGAGGGGCCTCCAAGATTACTCTTGGCAATGAAGTTTTTGGTTTCAAAAAAAAAAAAAAAAATATAATAAAAGGGCTGTTTTGAACCACATGTACACATATTGATGGTCTCCCAACACTTTGTTTAGCTCATTAAGTTGATTCTTGATTAAAAAAATAAAATAATAAGCGCATTTTTATATTTAAAATGTATTTTGGTCCAAACACATTAAGGACTTACATAAGAGTGGAAGTCTGAGTTATTGTGAAAGACTAAGAACACTTGGTCTTGTGCAGTACCCTTTGCAGTGGTCTGGGAGGTGATTTTGCTCGGATGTGTTGGGTATATGGGGATAGCTGATTCTAGGGGTGTTTGGGGTTGCCGGGAAGTGCTAGAGAGTCATCAGAATTCCGTCATGGAAATATCCGTGGGAATGGAAGGTGTGTTGAGTGGTTCACTGGCAGAGTGGCCACTGCATGGAACAGGCTGGTAAAATGGAACAGGACAAATATTGGTTTGGATATTTTAAGAACAGTCTGAAAACACACCACATGAACTAGTGAATGGTATTCTGGCAAAACTGGATGGCCATTGTTTCTTGTGCTTGAAGTACTGATATGTGTATATGTAAGGATGGAAATATACTTATAACAAATAAGAAACTAGAAGGGTCTCATAATTTAAAGTCTATGGACTGTATAAACATGCTTCGAAGGAGCTAATAATAAGAAAAAGCATTAGAGCTTGTGGTCTCTCAAATATCTAAGCAACCTCCAAAAAAAAAAAAAAACACACACACACAATAGTTATGTAATGTATGATTTTAGTAAATCTACACATAAAATATATAATCGTCATATCAGATGAAGCAGTCTGCTGAATTTAGATATTAAAGCCAGGATTTTATAACATGGGCTTGTGTATAATAACACTACTGTCTTAACTTGTCATAAATGACATATACTACATTGAACATCAAGGGGAAGCATGATAATTTTCTTATATAAGTAAATATGCATAACAAGTCATGTAATTGCTTTAACTTGAATTGTAGGTGTTGTAACCCATCTTGACTATATATAATACTTAAGCAATAACCCATGTCTGGGTATGGGTAATGCTAGATTTACCCATGGTTGGTGTGGTTTGGTCACTTTTCGTAAATAATGCCTTTGTATAATACCTGTGTGGTGTCCTTCTGTGGTTTTTCGCTATCCTGTGGCTTTTTCTGATGAACTTTGCATGCTTATGCAGTACATCAGAGCTGTGTAGAGGAAGCAATGGAGAAAGGAAGATCTCCATTTCCTTTTTAAAGCTATCTCGCTATGGTAAACATGTTTAACATAGCGAGATATCTTTAAAAAAAGCAACATAGAAAGGAAGATCTTTATTGCTTTTTTTTAAAGATATCTCACTATGTTAAACATATAACATAGTGAGATTACAGCAACAGGGATCTTCCATTCTCTGTTGCTACCTAACACAAACATAAATAATCAAGACTTATACTAATGGAAAAAGTCTGGGTGAACGGACCTTTTAACATTAGTATATGTCGGCTTTACAATGGGCACACTGGTTGGACTGGACAATCAGCGTGCACATTTTGGAATACTAATCGGCAGTCATTGTATAATTAAGAGGTTACCAAGGTAACTAATGTTTTATACATGACATCAAACTGACAAAGTTGTTCAAGAGAAACAATAGAAGCCTGAACCTGAAATGTCACAGAATGTAACAATCATATTCTGAACAAATAGTATTAAATTGACAATAGACACTCAGTTTAATAACATGGGCTTGTGTATAATAACTGTTTTAACTTGTCATAAATAACAAACACTATATTGAACATCAAGGGGAAGCATGATGATTTTCTCATATAAATAAATGTTCATAACAAGTCATATAATTGCTTTAACTTGAATTGTGGTTTTGTAACCCATCTTGACCATACATAATACTTAAGCTGTTACCAAGGTAACTAATGTTTTATACATGACATCAAACTGACAAAGTTGTTCAAGGGAAACAATAGAAGCCTGAACTAGGAATATCACAGAATGTAACAATCACATTCTGAACAAATAGTATTAAATTGACAATAATCACACAGTTTAACCTTTGCTGATTATACAAAATAGAATGTTTCCATTTAAATCTAAAAACTTTCAGTATATGCCATAAAATGGCAATTTATGAATATGGAAAGGGAACTTGTAGTCATTAATCACAATAAACAAATTTGTTGCTTTTAACCTATAATTTTACTCATTTTAAAATAAGAAATGATAGATATGAAACTACTTATATCTAGGAAATAGGGGGAAGAGGGATGCACTGATAATTAAAATGCACTAACTTTCATCAATGTTCACATAAAACAAACTTGATGCTTTAAGTAAGTTAGCAACAAACAAAGTGATTACTTAAATGCTGGCAAACAATGAAATATAAGTTCTGATATATCCAGTAAAATACATTGTATTATAAACATTAGGTATACATATTATTGCCATCTATTTATATTAAGTAATAAGTTTTGAAATACATTCATCAATAAGGATTGTCGTTCTTCTTTTTCTTTAGGCTTTTCCCAGTTAGGGGTCACCACACCACAGGGGTCTGCTAATGATTGGCAGTAGATTTTTTTACGGGTGCCGAGGTGCCAGCTTGTCGCCCAACATTCAACGAAGGCACACTCTATTCTATGCATGACTTTTGAACGCCACACGACCGTGGGGAGGACATGCAGACTCCACACAGAAGGTGCTCCTGCCGAGAATCGAATTGGAGAACCTCTTGTTGTGAGGCAACAACACTACCGCTGCACCACCACAGTTGTTAAATAACAGTGTGCTATAATCTTTTACTGAGGTTTTATATATGATACGTCCTACTTTACTATGATTGAATTGCTTGTCTTCTATTTTTCATGCAATTGCTTATACAATAAGTAGACAGTTATATTCTATTAGATTTCCGTCTAATCTACAATAGTACTATATCTGTTCAAAATAATATACATATTGCTTATTCCTATTACAAATATTCTCCATATGATAATTTAATTTATGAAGCTCAGATGTTCTGGATTGTCAAGGTAGTAGTGATAACCTGATGGACTTAGGTTTATCCATCAGATTAGAAATGATTTTCATTCCATGGCTAGGGCAGATCTTAGTTTTATTAACATTTATTAACTTAAATTTATTTCACAAAAACATTTTTAGTATGCCTGACCAAAACATTACTTTATTGGTAAACACTCGAAGTATAAAACTGATAATTTCCTTTAAAGGCTCAAACATATACTTTATAGTTATCAGAGGAAAATGTTTAATAGTCACAATAAAACAAAAAATACATAGTCTAAATAACCTAAGATGGATTTAACTTTATTATCCTTAAATACCAATGGCTTAAATAATCCTAGCAAGAGATCAAATCTACTGAAATATTTAAAACCGAACAAAGCACAAATTGTCTTCCTTCAAAAAACTAATTTCAAAACAAATGACGATTACAAATGGAATCCTAAGGAATATATGATATTGGCGCAATCCACTTACAAGACACAGACAAAAGGGTAACAATTTTATGGAAAACAAATGTGATTAACCCAGAAATCATTTATAAGTATGAAGATAAAGAAGGCCTTTGTGGCATTAGTAATAGTTAAATATAATAAAAGAATATGGACCCTAGCCAATCTATACCAGTTCCTAGGCATTGGAACAAGAACTGTTAAAAACACTTGGATTTCATTTCCAATAATTATAAAGGCAGCTTAATATTAGGAGGAGATTTTAACTGTATATTTGATATTTCTTAAACTACAAATAAAAGACCACTGTGTACATCTGCTGTATCAAAAGCTTCAATGAAGTGGGTAGAATAATTTCATCTTGTAGATATTTTCAAATTTAAAGAAAATAAATATTTTGTTGTTTTCCCATCAAGATCACAGATTTGGTACCCAAACTAGAATAGATAAAATATTTGCTGCCCATGACTTACACTCTAAAATCATTAATTTCTCAATCACTCCCTGCCCTTTTTCAGATCACAATTCATTGATACTAAAACTTCACAATGGGTACAAACCATTAATCTTTAACTCCAGAATTCCAGCATATATAACTACAATTAAAGAGTTCAAATCCTGGTTATTATCTGAATTACAAGTATTCTTAGATATTAATTACACTACAGGGATAAATAAAATGATATGGGATTCATTAAAAGCTTACATGTATGGTAAAACCCTAACTTGGTATAAAAAAATCAGAGAATTGGATTCTGAATTATTAGATCTACAATCCAAACTTTTGTCAGTAAAACCTGAAAAAAATCTAAATCATTTGGAGATGAAAAAGAAAGTAGAAGTATTAAACAATAAATACAATGAAATTCTAGCACATAAAACTAGTTTAGCTGTAGAAAAACTAAAAATTAATACATTGGCCACTTCTCCCAAATATCTACATAATTTATCCACAAGAATCAAGATACAATTAAAATCTTATAACATTAAAAGTATCTTCCATGAAAGGAAAGGGAAAAATGTCTTGGATATAGATGACATTCTTGATGCCTATAGAAATCACTATATGGAACATTTCCAAAAAGAAAATATGCATATTGATCAATTAAATCTAGATGAAAAATGTTCTAATATAAAAAATACCAGAAAAATTAAAACTAGATTTGCAAGCACCCATATCCTATAAAGAAATTGCAAATACAATAAAAGACACTAAAAATAATAAAGCTCCGGGAATAAATGGCATAAATATGGAAATATATAAACTTTTCCTTCTAAGATACTATCCCTCTTCCATAAAACTCTATTAGAAATTCAGTCACAAGCTTTAATACCACCCTCTTGGAGATATTCCTTAACCACACAAATCCTAAAGGAAAACAAATCTCCAAACATCTGTACCTCATATAGACCTATATTATTATTAAATAATGACTATAAGATATTTATGACAAATATTAACTAACAGAATGAAAATACCACTATCCAAAACAATAGATAATGATCAAATTGGATTTATATATCATGGACACACACATGACAATATTAAAAGGATAATTTCTTTTATAGATTATGTTAATAAAGAAAGTAAAGAAACACTCATAATTGGCTTAGATATAGAGAAAGCCCTTGATTCCCTAAATTGGGACTATTTATTCAAAAGCATAATGATATTTGAATTTCCTGCATCCTTTCTTCATTTCTTAAAGAATATATGTACAAATAATTTACCGCATGTCAAGTTAGGTCTTTTTACTTCTGAATCTATACATATAACAAAAGGCACTAAACAAGGTTGGCCCCTGTCACCAATTTTATTTGCTCTGGCTATTGAAATATTCGCAGATTCAATTCGTAACAATATAAAAATCAAAGGAATAGATGTTTATGAACAATACAATTCTAAAGTAATGCTATTTGCTGATGACATATTTCTAACATTATCTAATACAAAAGAGACATTAGAAGAATTATATATATTCATTGACAAATTTCACATGACTTCAGGACTCCATTTCAATAAATCAGAATCAAAATTTTTAGTTTTAAATAAAGAAAAGAACTGCAGACTAAGGGGAGTCACATCATAGGGAAACAAGACTCTACCTTCAAATATCTAGGAATTGAGTTATGCAAGGATAATAATGAATTAGTCTCAAAAACTACAATAATATCATAAATACAATTAAAATCTCTGTGGAAAAATAGACCAGAATAATATTAACATTTGAAGATAGACTTTAGTTAATAAAAATGGTTTTACTGCCCAAGATCCTATATATAGCCTTGGCAAGACAACTGTTACCAGGAAGGAATATACTTAAAAAAGTAAATTCATGCCTAATAAAATTGTTATGGTTTCCCAAAAGAAACAGAATAGCTTTAATACATTATATAAGACCATGGAAACAGGAAGGATTAAACCTTCCTGATATAGAAACAAATATAAAAGCATCAATATCTAAAACAATCTCAGATTGGATAAGTCCAAATTACTCTGGAAATTGGAAAGAATTACTAACTGAATTTCAATAAATTAATTTGATTTACAAAAAAAAATTTCAAATAACAGATAAAAACAATTTGCCACGGCATATATTATGTATTAGTATGCAATATAATATAACTAAACCCACTAAAACTCATATGATTAATTATTACATTGACTCATTTAGGAAAATTATTAATGCAAATATAGATTTAAAAATCTGGTTTGATCTTTTAACACCAGTTATAGTCACAAAGAACTTTCCACGTAACATATATAGAGAAATTATTAATTCCTGGGAACAGAAAGGATTTGTTTGTTGGCTCCAAATATAGGTATGCAAGTAATAAAAACAACATACAAAATTCCACAACAGGACTAGCTAACTTCACAAAGTATTTTGTCATATTCGCAAGATTTAAGTTGAATAATTAGCAATTCTTCATTTAAAGAAATAACTGAATTTATGAAATACATATATGAAACCATATATAATGACTTTGACATGGGAAACAGTATTTCAAAATTTTACAAAATATTGATAAACTATAAAACAACACCCAAAACCTCATATTGGAAATATATATAACAAAAGGACACTCAAACAAATATCTTATTATCAATAAAATATACATCCTTTACACAATACTGGAAAGTTTTTAATTGGAAATGCTTGCACAGTGCATTCTTAACCCCAGACATAATCAGTAAAATTAGTTATTCCATAAAAAAATATGTTGGAGATGTGAGCAAGTCTATAATGCAGATTGGAACCACATTTTCTTTGATTGTGTTAAAATTAAGCCATTTTGGAATGGTATTCATAAATTTCTACAAGCTTTATTTAATGAATCATTTTATTTTACTAAAGCTCTTGTATTATTAAATGTGAATGAAGGTCCTCATTTGAATAGGTCAAACATGTATCTAGTATGGACTATAGTTATACTTGCAATTTCTAGGAAGTGTATAACAAGAAGATGGACTACAAACACAACACCAACTTTGGAAGACTTCTACAGCCTACTGAAGACCACAGCATTATTGGAATTTAAAATTAAAGAACTGAGAATTTATCCAAAGCCATTTATCAACAACCTTTGGGGAAAAGTCTTATCATTGATTGACACTATACAATAATTGATCAGACACTCTGACAATGGATTGGACATTCTTATAAAGTAAATGTATACATTAAGATTTGTTATAGTGTCAGGGTAATGTAAACAGTGAACATAGTTATTTAAAATGTTAAAGATTTATAGATAAGATCTGTTATAGTGTCAGGGTAATGTAAATAGTGAACATAGTTATTTAAAATGTTATGTATGAATACTATGTAATTAATTCAAATGTATTTGACAAATAAAAAAAATTTGAGGGAAAAAAAAGAGCCACCAAAAACAGTAGTATTTTCTTACATTCTGCTTCCCTCTGAATAACCAATGTTATGTTAATGTTGTCAAATGTTTGCCTCCCCTCCATAAAACCACATTGATCTATATCTATCAATTTTGGCACCACCTTTGTCATTCTTTTAGCCATTATAGGCATAAACACTTTATAATCATGGTTTAGGATTGAAATGAAGCTGTATGAAGATGTATCTGATAGGTCTTTACCCTCTTTAGGTATAACAGTCACCACTACTTTCTTCCAAGATTTTGTTGCTTATTTTCCTCATAAAATACTGTTAAACAAACCTTTCCAGGTCTTTATCAGTTTTTTCCCTCCTAGCTTCCAACCACCCCCAGAAATACCATCTATTCCTGTGAGCTTTCCTGTGGATTGGTTATACATCACCATTTTTATCTCATCTCCTCCTAGCCTAGCCTAACTGTTAGTAATTTAGCCTCACCTACCTCTAACCTTGACACATTTAATTCTTCCATAAACATTTCCATTTGTACCTTTTCTTGATTTCCATACTTCTCTGCTTTATACAGACTTTCATAAAATTTCCAAAATATTTATAGTACCTCTACAGGATCTCTTGTTGTCTTCCTTGTTATGGACTCCTTAAGTATGGCGACAACCCTATCTACTTTCTGTTCCCTGAGATGTTGTGATAAAAGTTTTTGTGCCTTGGAGTTATTATCAAAAAACAGTTAACTGCAATCTTTAAAAACTCATGCATACTATCGAGGTTATCTCTTATTTTCTGTTTAGCATTCTGCAATTGCTCTTTATCTTCTTCTGTGAGATCCCCCCCTATTCTGCATTACTTTAACATTTGTCAGTCCCTCTAAATAATTCTTGTTACTTCTTAACTATATCGGTCTCCTTTTATTTTCACCCTATTTTAAGCTCCATTTTAAGTTCATCCCACTTCCTAGCTATATTTTCAGAAGAAATTCCTATCTTTTCTAATAACTCCTAAATAATTTCCACTGCCCACTTCTTAAATTTCTCTCTTTTCAACAGATAGGTGGGAAAGCACCAGTGTTTCAATTTATTTCATTACTCTGCATTTTTATTTCAATTATTACTAGTACATGATCTAAGATAGTTACTGAATCTGTATCAAGACCTTCAATTAAATGCACATGTTTCTGTGAAATGTAAGTTCTGTCTAACCTAGCCCAGTTTTTGTATCTTGGCAAATAATATGTAAATCCACTCCGAACTACTAGTACTGAATTCACATCTTCCGTACCAAGTATTTTCATAAATTTCTTCAGAAATCTGCCCTCCTTTGGTATATTTTCCCTTTTAGGTCCCCCAGACATATCTTTAGTGCTGATGTTTACATGGGTCTGTATCATTATTTCGAATGTTCAGAAACTCGAATCCCTAAAGGCCGACACCACAATATCAAACCACAAGTTAACCGAATGTTAAAAAACACGAAATTCACAATATTGTATTTCCATAGTTGGCCACATCATTTTACTAAGGTAAAACGTCAGTAGGAGATTCCCTTATCCTGTATAGGAACCCAACGTACATGTGTAATAGATACTGACCTTAGGGTTAGAAGTAGGGTTAAAAGTGCATATATAGTAATATATTTAACGTACATGTGCAATAGATACTGACCTTAGGGTTAGAAGTAGGGTTACGTTAAGTGCATATATAGTAATATATTTAACGTACATGTGCAATAGATACTGACCTTAGGGTTAGAAGTAGGGTTAAGTGAAGTGCATATATAGTATTTGTGTAGCCCAATAGAAACCTGCTTAAGTTGTATGGGTTTGCAGGTTTTGCTATAAATTAAGACAGTAACATGTAAGTTGTGTACGTTCAACTACATGTCATTGTCAGAAATGGCTGGCGCTCCTGCTGTACCTCCTGGTAGTCTAGGTACGTGCTATAGGACTGTAACATTGCAGACGAATAGGGAAATGTTGCATTTAGATGGGTATCTTTATACATTAGAGAAAACTAGCAAAGATATGAAATACTGGTGCTGCAAGTATAAGCATGCAGGTAAGTGCAAGGGTCGGGCAATCACCATGAAGCAGGTAGATGGGGAATTGTTGTTAAAGTCAGTATGTCATGCCCATCCACCAGATGCTGCTGAAGTAGAGCATTATATTGCTTGTCACCAACTCAAAGAGACAGCCTGGTTAAGTAGGGCTACAACATCGTTAGTAGTGGATGACATTATTGCTAGCACTTCGGTAGAGAGTACCTTAAGCTTGCCTTCTAGGCATTCCATGCTGCAACAAGTAAATTGTGTGCAACGTAGGAAGATGCTTACCTATAAAGTGGTATCAACCCCTTTAAATGAAGTGAATGCTACTGAGTGTGTATTGAAGGAAGGTTACTTTATACAGAAGTGTAAGGTAGACCTTAATGCCAATATTCATGTGTTAGTGTTCAGTACGAAGGAGAATTTGCAGGATTTATGCACATGTAAGTTATAGTTAATGGATGCAGTCTTTCTCACAAAGGGTCAGCTGTTTAGGCAACTGTATAGTGTGCATGGGTGATTTCAGTTGGAGGAAGTACTAAATATGTGCCATTGGTGTATTGCTTAATGTCAAAAAAATTGTACAAGTCATACAACTATTTATGGGAGTGTGTGAGCTGATGTCATCTCTTGATTTAGTGGCTAGAGTACAATTTATTTTATGTGACTTTGAAATGGCAGCTATAAAAAGCGTTAGACATAATTTCCATCAGGTAACATCTAAAGGGTGTCTGTTTCATTTTTCACAGGCTGTTTGGCGAAAGGTGCAGCCTCTAGGATTAGCTACTTTGTATGGCAAGTGTGTACATTTTCAGTTGTGTGTGAAAAAGCTAATAGCTCTTTCTTTCCTTCAGGAGGATGAGGTTGTTCCTGCATTTGATGCTTTATGTGAGACATTTCCTATTGAGGGAAAGCAGTTGCTGTCTTATTTTGCAAAGGTGTATGTTCTGGGATGTGTGAGTAAACAAAGCACTAGGTCTGCACATGTGTCACGATTTCCTCCGGTGTTTCCTATTGCATTTTGGAATGTTTCCTCTCTAAATGATATGTCACTTCTATGTACACAAAACTATATTGAGGGATGGCATTGCCATGTTAGATGTCTTTTAGGTAGGCGTATTTCAGACATCCCAGCTGTTCTGAGTGTTCTAGTGCGCAAGCAGAACAGGGTTAATGAGATCAGATTACAACTGCAGTCTGGTTGTCCACCTTCACCTAAACAGCACAAGAGTGTTGAAAAGCAGGCTCATATGCAAGCAGTGCTCAGGAAAAGGAATGAGTACTCTGCGGGTGAATTCCTTCAAGCAATAGCTCTACTGTTGAAAGTGTAACATACAGTTGACAGTTTGAACGTACTACATAAATTAAACTTTTTCAGTACTTGGATGTTGTTTGTTCACATTCACATACTGTTGTGTGTTATGCACATTTAATTAGCAAAGGGGATACATGGGTGAAGTGTTCACATGGGTGAAGTTTAGATTACTTTGTTTGGGAAGGCAGTACCCAGCAGGAGGTGAGTTGGCCAACTATGGAAATTCGATATTTTGAATTTTGTGCTTTTTCACATTTAGTGTACTTGCAGTTCAATAATTTGGTGTCGGCCTTTAGGGATTCAAGTATTTGAACATTTGAAATAATTATATAGACCCTGTTTACATATGTCTGACAGCAAATATGTTATAGAAGAAACAAAACCACTGCACCAGATAAAATCCAAAGCCAGCTCCACAATAGTATGCCAAAAAATACAAACTAGCAATGGACCAGCATAGCATAAAAAATAAAAGCTTTTAATAAAACAAATAAATGAACAAACATGAGAGTTTTTGTGTAGTACAACTCTACTTCTTCAGACATAAAAACACCTAAAATAACATCACCTTTTAAAATAGTGACCAATCATATTCTGCAGACAATTAACATAAATTAAATCTCATTGAGAAAGCTGAGTGTGTTAAAGTCATCGCTAATACAGTTTTATAGATTCAACTAGTGCAGGACAATGTTGAATATAAAACCTTGTACAATATTAAGATAGGCTTTAGGTATAAGCAAGAACTGCTCCTAACAGTCATCATGTTTCTAAACAAACCACATAACTACTAAAAGCATATATTTATAAACAGCATTAATATATTATTTAATTACAACAATTAATACTGAACACATGGATCGCTCCTTAATAAGTTGACTAAAAAACATTGCAATAAACAACCTTGATGTAAATATACAAATATAATCATTTTAGTCACTTAAATGTGATCACAGGTGTTTCAGTATAAACCATGAAATCAACACTAGAACATATGCAGTGAAGAATGGTAACTACTGCTTAAAAAACAGTAATTACTTAACTAACATTGCTAATATGTTAATATTTCTGGTTCATTTACATATTATATTTTGCTTTTGTGAAGTTTATTTATGTATTTAATTTCTTTTTAGTTTATTTGATGCATTAGTGTATGTAGAATTAAAAAGCTATTTGTATTTTTAGTGTACGCTGCCACCATTGTTGGTCCATGTTGTTACCATGGTAATGCTGAAATGTCATTCACACTGAGTATAGTCTTGTGATGTTCAGTGAGTGCAGCGAGTGAATGAAACTGGACTTATGGTGTCTTTTTAAAAAAAATTGCTTAGATACAAGGTATGTAATTAGTTTGTATGAGTTTATGACTGAACCAGAAATATTAACATATATGCTATTACTCAGCACATGCATGCAGTGTGTAATGGGTGACCTAAGGACATACCTGTGACATTGTCTTACTGCTTTACCTTTTCATAACTTTTGTACATGCCATCTTTCATTTATGGGGCATTAACCATTTGTATTTATACTACTGTTACTCCACGGACTATTTTGTACCTGCCACCCTGGCAGTAGTGGGGACAGTACATTTTCAGGCAGTATCCTGATAGTTTGCTTGTGCTCAGTCCTTGTACACTGTCATCAGTGTATAAGTGGCTCTGCTGTGAATGACAGTGCCAGTACACCTTTACATACACTGCATTTCCTGTATATTACACTAACCGTATCTTTTGTATGTTACTACACTGGTAAACACAGTACAACTTTGGCACATCAGCACTACTGCCATGGGCATAAATCTTTATGAAAGCATTCTGTTTTCTCCTTGTATCTTGATTTCTTATTAATATTAGGTTGTGAGAATACTCAGGCTGTATCCCCAATGTAAAATGTAATAAGTAGATTGTCATATTAGTGATATTGTACATTCCAGCATTATACTAACTGATACAAGTAGTTTACCAGTATATATATTAATAGTGACATGAATTTATATATCCAAACATTCTCCCTTTTTGTAACATTGAATAATGCGAGTACTGACTTCTCTAAGTCCAATCACACATATTAGAAAACACCACAGTACACTGTTAAGAATGGAAAGCACCCTACCATTATGTGTGGGGGCTTTGCCTTCCCAAATCCTTTTTGTTTACATGTGCTTATTAGTCGCACAACAGTACAGAAAAGAGAAACTGCCACACAGACTGACTCAGTGCTGCTGAAGAAATGTAAACTGTAGCAGCAGTATATGCCCGTAGGTAAAACTCACACGTTGACAGTCATCCAGATAGACTTCTGCAGATACCTTTGCAAATGTCAGCACATTTCTATTTGTATAGCACAGAAGTATGTCTAATTTAATCACACTCTATCAGATATAATACTAGACAAATAAGCCTTCCAGTTAATGTCTTTTGAACCCGTTTTTTCCAATGTTTTGTAATTACAGGTAATGACATTCATCCAAAATAACATTACTTATGTAATCACAAACATCAAAAATGTAGACTTTCACATGCATCTACACACACACACACACACACACACACACACACACACACACACACACACACACACACACACACACACACACACACGCGCACACACACACACACGCTCACACATACACACACACACACACAAATGTAGGTGTGGGTGTGTGTATTATGATGTTTTGAACAGTAACCACATCTTGTTTCTTTCAAAAAGGTAATATTTATTGGTAAAACAAACAACCAGCCAGCTACACTTTTGTCAGGATTGTAAAATGTGAAAATGGCAACACAAAGTAAACTTTCATTTGAATAGAAATTAACTTACTTGCTATATTCATGGCCACAGCTTAAAGTTAAGCAATATTATCCTCACAGACTAATAATTTCAAGAAAACTACATCAGTGTACAAAATACATTTAATCTGTTGGGCTCGTTTACATATATATATATATATATATATATATATATATATACATACATACATACATACTTTCCCCTGACCTGGAAAATATCATGTATGGGATAGGGGATTCGTCACAAGTAGTAAAATTCTCTCACAAGCTTAGATGTTACAAAAAAATTGGTTTCCAAAATCCTTGTTATGCAACACAGAAAACTTGTACGTCCTGTGCCTGAGCCTTCCCTGGTAAATGTGAATGTTCCACTGGACTCCTATCCTGGCTTGGGACAGTCTGTCGTCACTTTGATCACTTTCTCATGTAAGCAATGCACACTCCTCAGGACTTCACAGTGACTTCTGACATCTTGAATTTGCATTCCTCTAAAATAGGAGCTGGTTACCACTCAGATACATTATCACCTGGAGGCTAGGCATGCTGGTATAAAGGGGCTAGTCCTCATTGCTCTGCTTTGATAACTCTACTCACATGCTAACCTTTCCAAAACTGTTATATACTTCAGTATTCCACACTCACCCTTGAACCACTGCTGCAATGCCACAAAATCCCACTCCTGCAAGACTTGCAGTTACTTACTGGATACTGTATACTTGTGTGCATATGTGTATTTCTGTATAGATATATAGCTATATATATATATATATATATATATATATATATATATATATATATATATATATATGTGTGTGTGTGTGTGTGTATATATATATATATATATATATATATATATATATATATATATATATATGTCTAAAATAATCTGCACTTCACAATATCAACAGCAAAAATAGCTAAACTCAAAATATATCTAAACACAAAATATTGACAAAATCTAACAACATCCAAAACCAGTGATTTTGTCAATATTTTGTCTTTCGATATTTTCGAGTTTAGATAGTTTAGTTTTTGATATTACGTAGATTAGCTTACTTTAAGTAGACCCATCTATCTGTCTATCTATCTAGCTATCTGTCTACAAAATTTGTGAGTGTGTGTGTGTGTGTGAGTGTGTGTGTGTGTTTGTGTAGTAGTAGTAGTAAATAATTATCATCAAAAGTTGAAACTAAAAAAACAGCAAACCTTCAAATACCAAACAAGTAAAACAAACTCACATAGTAGAGGCCACGCAAATAACCAATAGAAAAGAAACAACTAATGCATAATAAAACCTCTAGAAATAAAAATACACACAAAAAGTGTTTCTGCAGTGTGTCAAGCCCCCTGCAACCAGTCTGTGTGAGGCAATCCCCTCATACCACCCAGACGTAAAATATACCAACATCACAGTTGCACCAAATCAAAGAAAGGAGAAATCAACCTAAATATAGCAAACACCAAGATGGCGCAAAAAAGCAGTGCACTGGCAGTGCAAACCTACTTTCTACCAACATAGCTTAGAGCAGTATCCACCCGAACCCACACAACACACTAGCTCCACCCACATACCGCACATATGTAAAGAAATAAGCCAGCAAAACTCCACTTACTGACTAAGCACACTAGTCAACATTATTCCATTCACAGAAATATACACTCACTCAAAATCTTCTACAGCCAATCTTTCCTGCAACGCTACAGACCTGTTTACTTTCTGAATATTAGATCTGCTTACTTATACACATATTCACATGCAAACACATTCATGCATGCACGCGTGCACACACACACACACACACACACACACACATACAAGCCAAAGTATTGACAGCCAAAATTTCGATGCATTAATGTCAACAACCAAACATCGACAGGATGCTGTGCATGATCAGAGGATTAACCTCAGAGCATCTAAAAGAAATGCCAGCAGAAGCACCAGCAATGAGACAACAATCTTTAATTACTTCATTTCTGCAATGAATGGGATAGACTATGATACACAGGTGTTAATATATCTGTATGGGGTGTTTTCTGTTGCATTTCTTTTTAGTCTTTTAAGTCCTTTATGTCTTTTTCAGTCTTTTAAGTCCTTTATGTCTTTTAAGAAATTTAAAATGTGTTAAGATGTTTTTAATGTTTTTAAAATGTTTTTCTAAAATGCTATATATTAGATATATAACTACTTGATTATTCATTAATGTTATTAGTCTATTTTGCTCATGTGACTATTTTCAAAAAAAAAATTCTAATCACATGACTTTTTATGCATGATTAGTTCTGAACAAGTTTGATAAATATAATTTATGAAAGCTCAATAAATTAAAGATTGTTGTTTTGTAATTAGTCCATCTGCTGGTGAGGGCTTGTTTTTGTTTTTTTTTTTTTTTTTTTTTTGGATTAGATTATTTGGTTCAGTTTTTTGGTAGTTAGTGTATTTTATTTGTGATTAACCTGAGGGCATGCAAAATACAAAACAAGTACTTAAGTACTGAAGATGCTGTCTGATGGAAACTGCAGTCATGTGACCTCATTAAAATATAATCTCTACAGCTTTTCAGTGCTGCTGTGCTTTACTTTTTTACTCGGATTGCATTTCTGTGGTGAGTAATGCTGTCTCAAGTCTCTATACACTTGCTTGTGATTTTATATAGATTATATATATATATATATATATATATATATATATATATAAAACTAAAGATATACATATATATGAATAACATAGATAGGTTTACTATCAAAATCTCTATGTTGACAAAAAAAGTATGTAATATCGAAAGTCAATGTTAAATTCTTGCATATTAAGTAGTTGAAAATATTGAATCTGCTCAACGAATTTAGAAGATTCAACATTTGCACTGAACATCAAACATAAAGTCCATACAGAAAAAAAGGTAAGTGCAACTCCTACACTGCAATTCCCATTTTTTCAGGGGGGCAAGCCCCCCTGCACCCCCCTGTGAGGGGTTTTGCCCCCACACCCACTGCAAACTATATATTCCAACTCCAAGATCGCTCCACAGTGAGGAAAGGGATAAATTTCCCAAAATGCACTGTACCACACTCTCTAGTCATAACATCGAGTACACATCAGTGAATGCACAGTGGTATTCGCTGTTAGGGACTCTCTCTCAGTTAATGTTTGGAAAAAAGGGAATCATCCTAATGCTGTTTGACATTCCCATGATCAACGAACCTACATTCTAAATTTTGATAGTAAACCTATAGCTAGATATATGTGTATGTAGATATACATATATACATATATATATATATATATATATATATATATATATATATATATATATTTAAGATTTGTGTATATATAGAAAGGCGATTTGCCGAAGCATGTTACAGTGGTGATAAGGCAATATATCCTTTTCCCCACTATAGTGCAATCAGAGTTAGTATATTTAAGTAGGGGGGTGTGGGGGGCACAGCGTTTACAGTAGTTTTTGTTTTTTTTCCGATTCGGTAAATCATTTTTTGCAAAAGTGCACTTTCAATGTAGTCCACTTTCACAGAAGTGGGGTTTTACTTTTCTTTTCGAGATTGTGAAATTTCGATAAAGAAAAGTAGAACCATATATATATATATATATATATATATATATATATATATATATATATATATGTGTATACAAATAAAAGTATTGAAATGTAAAAATATCAATACCACTTTCATTGATGAGTGCAGTTTTATACACACACACCAAACACTCATACTGCAGAGGCTTTACTGAATGAAAAAGAAGAACAAAAGTCTTTCCAATTAGTAAATGTAAAAAAAGCCCTCTGTCTGACTAATGGTACTGTGAGGGAAAGGATTTTTCTTAACATAATGTGTCCCACCAAATCACTTTCTTCATCACATTATTCATATCTACTAACCCTAACCTTGCTCCTGTAGCAACTCTAACCCTGCAGATTACCATAAGAATACCCATTTTCCTTACTGTATCATTAATCAAAGCACTCAGACATGAAACACAAATACTTATAAGTATGCACTGAAGTAAAATTAACTATAACTCCAATCCCAATCAGCAAACACTTGCACAAACACACTCCGATTCATATACACATCCTGAAATTATCCCCTTAACCTAACTCTAACTGTAATCCTAACACACAAATATGTGCGCATATATACACACACAGACACACACACATGCACACACACACACACACACACACACACACACACACACACACACACACACACACACACACACACACACTCCTAAATTGGTTGCACATTAACTCACATTTTTTAGCAAAATACAAATTCCAATAAATGCTCTTTCAGTAAAGTGAATGCTCAGTACACAGTACCTGCATTTAATGTAGTAGACAAACTGAGCAGTTGACAACAACTATGTATAGTATATATGTATATATATTTATATGTATGGATCTATTGAAGTTAGTCTAAATATTGACTGCAAAAGGTGAAAAAACAACATATTGGAACCCTTAGCCACATGCTCTGAATCATAACCTTAGACTGTGCAAATCAAACTTCTGTTTTTTTCAGGAAGTAAGTGCGACTCACACCCCATGTGTATTGGGGCTGTGTCCACCATACCCCTGATACTTAAATATTTTAAATCAGAGATCACTTAACACCAGGGAAAGGGCATATTCCCCAATCCTGGTACCATAGCAATCTCACACAGCTGTTGAACTTCTGCTTTGACTAAAGTGGGTTGACAAAACATATGTCAACCCTCTACTGTGTGTGTGTGTGTGTGTGTGTGTGTGTGTGTGTGTGTGTGTGTGTGTGTGTATATATATATATATATATATATATATATATATATATATATATATATATATAAGCTAAACCTGTCATCTACCGTCAAATACGTAAAAAAATAAACTTTAACCCGCTCACATTCATCTCATCCCTCAAAGAATGTAACTGGCATCCTCTAAAGTACCTCAGTCTTGATGACGCAGTTGAAATTTTTAATATTACCTTCCTGAGCATCCTTAATTACCATGCTCCCATAAGACTTTCCAGAACCAAAGCACAACCCTCCCCATGGCTACAGAAAACCACTAAGTCAGAAATGAAAAACAGGGATAAAACCTGGGAGCACTGGTGCAAAACCAAAACCCCCTCAACTAGACAGAAATTCCTAGAACTACGCAATAGAGTCAAAAAGCTAATAAAACAGGACAAATTCCAGTTCTACCAGTCTGCCCTAGACCCCTCCCAACACAGCCCCAAACAATTCTGGTCCTCCATAAACTCCATCCTCCACCCAGGTAAAGTCAGTACCCCTCCTCCTAACATCCCTCACTCCTCAGAAAATATTGCTACCTCATTCAGCACACACTTCACACAAACCATACTATCACTAGCTAAACAACACAACCCCCTCCCCTCCAACCCACACCTTCAACTAGTAATCTCCCCACTGCCTTTTCTTTTTCTCCTGTACCTACCTCCAACATAAAAAAACTCTTAACTAAACTTAAGCCCACCAAATTAGCAGCAGACAACCTCCCAAGTGAATACCTACAAATCGCAGCTGATGCTCTGGCCTACCCAATATCCATCTTGATTAACCGATCTCTGTCAGAAAGTTACATTCCCACACTGTGGAAAGTATCACATATAATTCCCCTCCACAAAGGCAGACCCTCCACAGAACTAACCAATTACCGCCCCATAGCTATTCTCTCTCCCCTCTCCAAAATACTAGAGAGATGCATACACTCTCAGATCTCAGGCTACCTCCTTACTAACAACCTCCTTTCCAATACTCAGCATGGTTTCTGACCAAACCAAAGCACCACCACTGCCTTACTCTCCTTTACTAACACTATCCTTCAGCATAAAAACAATGGCTATCTCTCCTCTGCTACTTTCCTAGACCTATCTAAAGCATTTGACATGGTCCCACACAAACAACTTATCTCTGTCCTCAATAACTTATCCTTCTCTCAATCAGTCACCAACTGGTTTCAGAGTTACCTGTCTGACCGCCAACAATCCGTTGTATGGAAGAATGACATATCTCCCCAACTACCTGTCTCCATAGGGGTTCCCCAAGGATCCATCCTTGGACCCTACTCTTCTCTGTTTTCACCAATAATCTAGCCTCTGCCACCAAACATGGCACACTCCTACAATACACAGATGACTCAACCATCATCTGCTCAGCCCAGTCCCTACCCAAACTGCAAAAAGTCACACAGGAAGCCTTTTCCTCTGTTGAAACTTGGTTATCCGATGCCCAATTAATACTCAACCCAAACAAAACTAAACTACTCATCTTCCAACCCACCAAACATACTCAAAACAACTCTCACTTTAACATCACAGCAAAAGACAACACCACTATATACCCAACTGAACACACCAAATTGGTAGGAATGGAAATAGACAATAAACCTAAATTTGACATTCACATATCCATGACCATAAAAAAAGTCCACAAAAAACTAGGAGCATTATACAGAAATAAGCAACTTCTCACCAAAGCAGCAAAGATTTCAATAGCAAATTCCCACCTTATCTCCACTCTACTTTATGCCTCTCCAATATATACCAACCTAAGGCAATGCAATCTAAACAAGCTAGAGACCTGCTACAACAAAATCGCCAAATTTGCCACAGGGGCATCCTACCATAGTCACCACTGTCTTTCACTTGCTGAACTGGGCTGGCTTTAACTCCCTCACCTCCTTCAGTGGTATCAACTCTCACACGCTCACAAACTAGTAAACCATCCACTAAATGTCCCATCCCTCCAGAATCTATTCCAACCCTATCGCACCACCAGACCACTAAGATCCAGCAACAAAAATCACTTGCAGATCACTAAAGCCAATAACTCTGCTGGTGAAGCACTATTCTCTTGCACCATAGCCAAATTATGGAGCTCCCTCCCACCCACAATTACCTCCATACCATCATGCACCCACTTCAAAACTTTACTAAAAGCACACCTAAAAACATGCTGGCTATGCCCTTGCAACTCCCACTCTAATATCACCCACCCCATCCAACCACTACCTTTCTTTCCACTCCACTAACTACCTTGATTATAGCAAGCTCAGATGCTCATAAGACTAGTACTTATTATACAGCAGGAACTTCTTATTGTAACATTTGTTAATGTCTGTTATGTACTTCACAGATAAAGATTCTAGTTGTCTACTGATGTATTATGTTCTTCATCTGTAAATATGTTGTAAGTAATTGCTATGTAAATTGTTAATCGCTATGTAATCCAATGTAACTACTGTCTGTTTATTTTAACTGTGGAGCTTTTCTCCCCGGGCCTCCGCTGAAAATGGACCTACGTCCAGTCGGACACTCGGTCAACAAATGTAAATAAATAAAAATAAATAAATAAATAAATAAATATATATATATATATATATATATATATATATATATATATATATATATATATATTATTATTATTGCTATTACTATTATTACTATTATTATTAGCATTTGTTTAATGGGAAGCCCAATCAAGCCATGGCATGCCCCTTTTAGTGGAGACCTGGGGAAAAAGCTCCACAGTTAGCATATCTTACCAGATGCCATACAGTACAATGCAATACAATACATTACAAGACCACATAGTAAATGTTAAGTATCACATGCAAGATACAAAAATGAGTATATAAAAAAGCAGTAGAAATAGATCCTGGAAATCATTATATTCCACAGAGTTACATTTCAGTTTAACTTTGGCAATGGTAATGCTAAGAACTTCTATTAGGTTAATAAACAGGTAGAATTCTTCATGGGTAGAAACGTTGTTATGTAGCCTGCAGTGGAAGGAAAGATAAAAATAGTGTGTGCAATGATAATGCCATCTTCAGATAATTGTCATAAAGTTTTCCATTTCCTGCTTGGTTAATACTCAAACAATCTATTGTTTGGGCTTGAAATTTGACTAAAAGCCTAAAGCAATAACATATAAATGTGTTTTGAGAATACTATATAAGCTTGAGCATGCTGTGACAATTATGTTAGCTTATGGTGCATTTCTTTTCCGTTATGCTGTTGTAAGGAGCAATGGTGGATTAAATGTTCCCAGATTCCTGGGCATAACTCTCAACAGTCCAGGTTTTTGCAGAATGTCTGGATGTTTGTCTCATATTTTTGCTCTGTTCCTCATAGGATTTGTGTTTTTTGACAAATCATTTAGGGCTGAAATCACTAAGTGATGACATACATTTTTTTTCAGACTTCATATCCTTCAGAAAATACATGCTAATGCAAAACCTGTTATTTTACCAACTTTCTGAATTTTTAAGAGCAATATTTAAAATTTGTCTGTGATTTTGGGCTTTGTCCCCCAATTAATTTCAACTTTGTCCAGATTTCTTACACCTTGATGTTGAAAGGTATAGTCTTGGGCTGTTTTCAAACCATAGTCCCCCCAACCCTCTAAACACTTTTTTGGACCATGCATAAATGCACCTTTTTTTTTTTTTTGTATTCATGTTCTAGGTTTAAAATCACTACAACTGCTGCCATAACCCAGGGATACTCATATCCATAAGTAACAGCCACTTGATTCTGTACACCCAAAATGTCATTAAAAATGGCAACAGGAAATTCCAGTTTGCCTTACAAAAATGAACACTAGTTTTGAAAGCCAGAAGAATTGACTCTTGACTGTTTAACTTCATCATGAATCAGACATTCTTATACAAAGACAACCCCTGTACCCAGAAATTATAACCCCATTGTTGAAAATGCACACTTCAGGGTGATAATGGAGAACACTAACTAGACTGCAATAGTGTGCTTGTGTTCTACTTAAAATGTTACAGCATTAGCATAGTTTGACAGCTGTTCACTGTTGCCATAACATTCCAAACCTTATCACTAACAGTACTTTATAAAAAGCCACAGACAAAACCCCAAGAAACATGTTAAAAAAATCAGTAACTCATGCTAATCAATTTTCACTTGAAGCACTAACATAAAAGCAATTCTACTGCTCTGTGATTTTTGCAGAATGTGCTTGAATAATGCCTCAGATTTTTGCCATGTCCTTCACAAAATGTTGGATTTTTCTGGAAAACCACTGAAAATTATAGTTAGCCAGCGGGCAAACTGTACATCAACACCTGATTGGAGAACAAGTATTCTCCAGCTGGGTGTTAATGTACAAGTAATACCCAGTGAAAAACGAGTCCGCCACTTCATGGCAGCTTATCAAGCCGTCGAGGAGCTCGGACTGAAGAAACGGAACGGTCGTCATTATTTTACACTCGCTAAGCAGCGGTTTTGCTGTTTAGCAAGTGTAAAACATAAAGAAAAAGGTAAGTATGTGTCTGCGTGTGTGTGTGTTTATGTCTGTGTGTGAGTGTATGCGTGCATGTCCTAAAGCAAAAAATCTGGACAAAGCCTAAAATTATAGGGGGACAAATAGGGACATATTTTAAATATTGCTCTTACAAACTTAGATAGTTGACAGTATAATAGGTTTAGCATTAGCATGAATTTTCTGAAGGATTTGGAGTCTTAAACTCAAATGTTTGTCATTACTTAATGACTTCAGTCCTCAGGTATTTGCAAGAAAGGTACAGATTTTAAGAGGAACACATCAAAAATATGAGGCAAAAATCTGGACATTTTGTGAAAATCTGTTCAGTTGAAAGGTATGCATGTCAGTGAGAGTGAGCCGTTATTTTACACTCGCTAAGCAGTGCTTTTGCTGTTTAGCAAGTGTAAAATAAAAGGAAAATACAGCATGTCTGAGAGTGTATGCATGTATGTGAGTAAAAGAAAGAGAGCGATCGGGTTTGTGTGCGATTTTATGTCTGCAAGTGTGTGAATGGGTGCATGAAAGCAGAGACTGTGTGCATGTGTGTCTGCCTGTGCGATAGAGATGGATGTAGACAGTGAGAGAGAAAGCGAGAGTGACGTGTGAGTGAATGCATGTATGTAAGCAGAGGGGACTGTCTGTATATATTATGTGTGTGAAAGGAGAAGATACTGAGCATGTGTGTATGGGAGAGAGAATGTTGTGTTTCACTTGCTTTTTTTTTAAAAAACTATATTATTTGTTTTATATATATAGATTTAATGTAAAATGCTTCCTCCAACACCACTGACATATACTACAGCAAGTTTGAAACAGTAGGCGGAGGAACTATTTTACATTAAAAATATATATAAAAAATAATATAGTCCTTAAAAAAAATAAATAAACAAGTAAAACACAACAATTTTACAGTGAGCCCATTGTCTAAGCGCAATAATGCCCTCCTGGGTGTGTGTTAATGTGTAATTAATGCCCTTCCAGGGGTGCAAAAGCCCAACTCCATCGGGCCTCTGCACCCCTGGAAGGGCATTAATTACACATTAATACACACTCTATCATGCATTATTGCTTACTTAATGTCAGGCATTAGAGATTCATAGTTTTTATCATTGAGAAAATGTGTGTTAATATCAAACCCATTGTTTTATTAATTGTTAACGTCCATGATTTTATCTCCTATTTTTGCCATGTCCATCGTACAATTTTTGGTTTTATTGTAAATAACAGGATTGCAGTCAGTCAGTAATGGCAGGCATTAGAGTTTCATAGTTTTATATGGAGATTTAAAAAAAAGTTTAACAAGTATTATATCATTATTGGGGATGTCATAGGCAATACTGGCATCTTCTCTCTTGAATGTTAACTGTACACTGTCTAGTGTTCTCCATTATTGCTCACATCAGATGTCTAATTTTGTTAGAAATAAATAATTATGGACACAAAAATATTTTTCAAGTGAGTTTCACAACAATACAAAGTAGTCTAAGTGTTCCTACTTATGTTTCACACAAATGCACACTAGTACTGCAAAACTGGACTGTTTACATTAAGTAAACAACAAGAGGGTAAGCTGCTTTTTATGCATTAATAGTTTTCTGATTGTTTTTATCACTGGATTTCTTGGTTGTCATGTTTTCTCAACCCTCGGCCATTTTTAGCACCAATAGCCAGGTTAGTGACTTACTAGATGTATCAACTTACTCTATTCCATCTGGATTTTTCCATCTTTCACCCTCGATGGAAAGCAGAAGTGAAATCATTCAAGTTTCATCAAACCAACATTGTGCTCCTTGTCATAGCCAGAAAAGTTTGTTTGTGTCTTTCGGCTTTTCCCAGTTAGGGGTCACCACAGCGGAACTCCGGTCCGCTAATGATTGGTAGTGGATTTCTACGTACTGGGTTACCAGCCCTGACGCACAACCTTCAACAAAGACATGTCCCATTCACGTATGCCTCCACACAGAAGACGCTCTAGCTGAGAATCAAACGGGGCAACATCTTGCTATGAGATGACAACGCTACCGCAGCGCCATCACCGCAGTACATAGCCAGAAAAGTACCATTTCTTTATCAAGTGACTGTGTACAGCCAACAGTTATTCCTTCTACTGACTATTCAGCTTCTAACCTTCTTATCAGGAAAAATAATGTACATGGGAATTTTATTGTCTCTGTCTCTAATACAGAAATTGGAGTAGTGAGATTCAACACCTCCACGGAGTCTGCATTCAACAGTCTGGTTTACATGTCTGACACTTTTGCCAGTGCCTCTCACAACACAGAAGTAGTTAATTTAACATCGGCCATCAATAGCCCGGTCATGTCTACACAAATCATTCAAGGCAGGGTCTCCAACCTCTGTAATTGTGTGGAAACTTTGTCTAGTGGGACAGCATTGAATTATATGGAGGGGAAATCCACTATGCCAGTTCCGACTAAAAGTGCTGTCTCTTTATTGTGCTCTGAAATGCATCCAGCAACACAGTTGAGCAGAAACCAAACAGCTGCTCATGATTTAGTTTCGGTCACCTTTGACAGGAATATAAGCGATTTTAACAGAGTCTCTGTTCCACATACAAGATGTGATCTTGCAACTAATACCCTTAATTGTACCACAGTAAGTACCTTACACACCGGTAATACTAGAGATGTGCCTAACACATTTATGAGAGAAGTCCATGATTCTCATAGTACGTGCGTTTTGACAAGGGTGCCTATTAAGCGATCGAAAATTCCTTTAGGCGAATACGAAGACGTTGAACCATATTGCGCAAAGTACGTAAACCCAGAACGGTCAAAACCGCGAATTTCGAAATGTCGATTTGTTTTGGTTGGCCCATCTGCGATATAGCTCCATAAGGTAAGTGTGTGATAGATAGGACTTTAGTGTTAGGATTTGGGTTAAGGTAAGTGCATAGATAGGTAATCTATGTCAGAGTTAGTGTAGTGTTAGGTGTAGGGTTTTTTTAAGTGTATGTATGTGTATTATTTATTTTGTTTAGTTGTATGTCTGTAGGGGATGTGCGCGGTAGTTACAGACCTTAGGGTTAGGGAGGGGTTAATGACAGTGCATAGATAGTTGTGTTTGTGAGGTTTAGTGTAGTGTTGGAGGTAGGGTTTTGGTGCTTTAGTTTAGGTTAGAAGTAGGGTTTGGTTAGTGTATGTATGCGGTTTATTTATTTTGTTTGGGTAGGTACTATGTAGCGGGTGGTGGGGTTGGCCGACAATGACAGTTCGATATTTTTTTTTCGTGGTTTAGTGCATTCGGGATTTTCGTGGTTTGCGGTTTAGGGGTTGATGTTTTGGTATTCGCACATTGGGTTTTTCACTTTGGTAATTTAGGCTCTTTTGATAACTGGTGTTGTTTGCATGTGTGGTGCTGAAAGTCACATAACTCCTACTGTTAAACAGTTAACGGTAGTCAATTGTCTGTGTGTTCAGGACATATTAACAGGGATTGCACAAATAATTCACAGCTTAATTATGTTCTCTTAGACTGTAATTCAGTTATGCATGAAAACCATGAGGCCAACGGACATAACAGTAACGGCTCGTTCTCAGCTGACAGCGCTTGTCACAATTCGAACGTTGTTTACAATTCTTCAATGGCTGCTTTATTAGATTCCCACCTTGGTGCTCGCACATCTGATCGGCCAGTACAATCCACTAACACAATATTAAGACAATCTGTCACTGCCTCCTCATCGGAAAGTGAGATTATGTACTTTTTACACGAACATGAATCCTATAGCCCTTTTTTAGTTACAGGAACATCCACACAGACTTCTAATTCAGCATTTAATTCCAGCAGGCAAATGCAAGCTGTAACATTTAGAAAGACTGCTTATGGTATTCAAAAGCATAGAACTCGACAATCTTTATTTAGATGCTTGCCTATCTATGTGTATTGTTCCAAAGGGACTACGCTTCTTCAAATTTCCAAACAGAACTTTTTTTAATTCCAAGTTACATCAAGACCTATGTAAGCTTTACAATGAGGCAGGTTTGACATCCCTAAGAATCATTAAGGATGACAATGTCAGTAAATTAAGTGATTTAAGGTCACAAATTGAGTCTCTGAACACCACTATCTTGCAACATCCATAGTTTCATTATGTCAAACCCATTTATGAGTCTATTTCTACTAAACTGCCAAGACATATTGCCACAGTCATTGTAAGGAAAAAGCATAAACTGAACAGAGACATTTTTCAATACAAATCCAGCACAGCTTATCCTGTCAGGAGCTTTAATAATACAGAATTGAGAACCCATAATAAGCCTGACACCAGATTCAATGTTCGTAGAGCTAACCAAAACTTAACAAATCACAACTTACAAGTTTTTAACAATAACCAGAATAACATCAGTCATCAAATTTCACAGACTTCAATGGGTGCTACACCCAGTAATCCACAGACTGTTATTAATTCCGGAAGTAATGTTCCATTTAATGCCCCATTTAATAATGGATTACCTGTTACTTCCAACTGTGAATTAATGGACTTTAATGGGGAATCCTCTAGAGGCAGGTCTGGATATGGGAGGAATTCTTTTGATCTTAATGAGTTCCCCCTTCTTTCCACCATACATACACCACTGAATGAATCTGGCAGAGTTGTATCTCACATTCTATCCCCATTCCCTCCACCTTCAATTGCTTTCCAGAAGACATTGCTACAACATCCAATCTACAGGGAGATAATTTTTTAGTCTCAAATTCTCCATCCCTTGAGTTAACCAACTCTTCTTCAGTCATCAATTACAGAGGAAGAGGAAGAAGGAAAGAAAATGGAACAGAAAGAACAAATATAAAGGGAAGAGGGTTGGAAAGGATAGGTTATTACATAGCCCCCAGGCACATCAAGACCAGGAGCAATTACAAATAAATAAGGTTCTTTGTTCCCAGGATATTGGCTCTGCTAGTACTAGCAGTAATACAATTTCCACTGTATTCAATTTGTCAGGCAAAGATTTATCAGAATATCATATAAAGGTTCTTTACAAAGGACATTCATTTGTGCCAGCTCAAAGAGCCAAGTTTCCAGACTTATTAATGGACCTAAGATTGTTTGCCAGGAAGCTCAATTTGCAAGTTTTATTTGGCGATAAAGACTTTGACAATTATGTCTATGAATCTCAGCCTGTCAGTCTTTCTAACACATCAATGTTATCTATTTATTTCTCGAGACAGGTTTAATAATTCTCATGAAAGTGCGACCCCTGATGTTAGAAATAACACCAGAAAAGTTGACAGTTCAGTGTTCATAGGTTCATAGATTAGTACTAAGCTAACTGCCCTTGTGAGCCATTTTAAACCTAACCAATTATCCCTTGTGAGACTCAAACCCTGCACCTTGTGTTTGTAAGGCAAGCTCCACAGTTAACATATCTTATCAGATGTCATACAGTACAATGCAATACAATACATTGCAAGACAAAACAGTAACTGTTAACTATCACATGCAAGATACAAAAATGAGTATATAAAAAAGCAGTAGAAATAGATCCTGGAAATCATTATATTCCACAGAGTTACATTTCAGTTTAACTTTGGTAATGGTAATGTTAAGAATTTCCATTAGGTTAATAAACAAGTACAATTCTTCATGGGTAAAAACATGTTGTTATGTAGCCTGCAGTGGAAGGAAAGATAAAAACGGTGTGTGCAATGATAATGTCATCTTCAGATAATTGTCATAAAGTTTTCCATTTCCTGCTTGGTTAATACTCAAACAATCTATTGTCTGGGCTTGAAATTTGACTGAAAGTCTAAAGCGATAACATGTAAATGTGTTTTGAGAGTGCTATATAAGCTGTGACAATTGTTAGCTTATGGTACATTTCTTTTCCATTATGCTTTTGTAAGGAGCAATGGCACATTAAATGTTCCTAGAACACTGGGCATAACTCTCAATAGTCCAGATTTTTGCAGAATGTCCAGATGTTTTTCACATATTTTTGGTCTGTTCCTCATAAGATTTGTGTTTTTTGACAAATCATTGAGGGCTGAAGTCACTAAATGATAACATACATTTGTTTCAGATGTCATATCCTTCAGAAAATACATGCTAATCCAAAACCTGTCATTCTAACAATTTTCTGAATTTATAAGAGCAATATTTAAAATTTGTCTGTGATTTTGGGCCTTTGTTCCCCAATTAATTTCAGCGTTTTCCAAATTTCTTGCACTTCATTGTTGAGAGAGTATGGTCTTGGCCTGTTTTCAAACCGTAGTCTCCCCAACCCTCTAAGCACATTTTTGGACCATGCATAAATGCACCTTTTTTTGTATTCATGTTCCAGATTTAAAATCACTACAACTACTGCCATAATCCAGAGATGCCCATATCCATAAGTAACAGCCACTTGATTATGTACACCCCAAATATCTGATTAAAAATGGCAACAGTAAATTCCAGTTTGCTTTACAAAATGAACACTAGATCTGATGTTGTAAATCTATATTCTTTACTGTTAGGACCTCTGTTCCATCCTCAGAAACGATACGGCCATTTCCCAACTCGCGCAAGCCAAAAACTCTCAACTAAAAACATACCCACAATGCCCCTCTCCTAGTTACTCCAGATCTCATTTGCCGCATTCCTAGTCAGACGTGTTAGCCATCTCTCTCAAGCTAAGTAGTAATTTTGTTGTTTTTATGACAGTTTTTCTTATGAATTTCAAAATTTTTAGTCAAGTTAGTCTTTTATCACTGTCTCCTATAACCTAGGCCTATTTCCTACCCTTTTTCTTGGTAATTTAATTTTTTACCTCTTTTGACTGACCCTCTTTCTTGTCTTTTACAGGCCCCTTTTTACTAGGATATTCCTTAACATAACTCCACTGGTATTTCTTCCTTAATTTTTTCTACAGGATAGCATTGTTTCACTTATCATGTCAGACAAAGCTAAGATGGGTTTTAAACAGTGTGACAAGTGTGGACATAAGATGCCTAACTCAGATACACATGTTTGTTATGTCTACTGTTTGGGCATGGATCATTTGAAAGCTGATTGTGTCATTTGTGCTGGATTTTCTAATCGGACACTAGCAAAACATAAGAATAAACTTATTTTAAAATGTTTACTCAAGACACCTTTCTCGGAGGCTCTATCTGGGTCGGAGGTCTCTTCCCCTCCTAAGATCAAAAAAATACAAGGAAAAACGGAGTCACTCAGTTCCTGCATCGCCATCAGTTTCGGAACCGAGTTGGCTCCATGCTTCACCGGCGCCCTCAGCGTAGACCTCTTTGGCACCAGGATCTGTTTCCTCTCCCTCAGTGCTGACCATGGTATTCACTCCTATCTTGGTTCCAAACACAGCACCACTGACTTCGGTGCCGTCTTTGGCTCCTACATCGGCTCCTAGTGACTGTTCATGCCTCGGCACCATCCCTGTCCATGGTGCCGACAGTTTTCTCAGCTCCATGGGCTGCAATGACTGTACATGCCTCAGCAACATCCCTGTTCATGGTGCTGACAGCTTCTTCAGCTCCATCAGCTCCAAAATTCGATTACCTGCCAAGGACAAGATATTCTCCTACTTATGACCCTTTCTTGGGGCAGAGGTTTAGTCCATTTCTAGAAAGACCTGATTCCCCTTCTGCAGCCTCTTTTAAATCCACTAGGAGTTTTTCTGAGCTAGACCTAATGCGGGTTGTGGACAAGCTTCTGGTAGCTAGGGGATTGCCCACTCCAGCTAGACCTTCTGTCCCTCCTGGCTTGGAATCGTATATCTCATCTTCCCCTGCTTATCCTCCCCCAGCACCCACTTCAGTACATACTGTCTCGGCTCCAACAGCAGTGCCTCCCCTGTTGGCACCCACCACCCTTGCAGCATTGGCTATGATGGAGCTGATGCTTTCTCAAAGCAGTGCTTGGACTGTCCATACCTTGGTACCTAATCCGGTGCCTATTTTCTCACTGGCACCATCTATGTCCATGGTTCCGACGGCTCCCAGTTTTCTCATAACCCCTCAACTGGAAGTGAGCTCAGGTGAGCCTGCTGTGCAGGTGATGGACAGGGCCCTTCACTCCGAAGAATCACAACCAGCCCCTAGGACACCAGTATCAGAACCCCCTGTGAAGGGAACCCTTTCTCCGGAGTCCTCCTCAGAAGATCCCACTGGAGAGCCACCCCAGAAGAAACATTGCAAGAGGAAGCACCTTGACTCCCCGGAGGAATCTATCGCAGAAGACACTGATTGTGATGAAAGGGAAGAGTCCCCTCGTTCTCCCCCAGATGTTTCATTCGGAGACATTCTCAAAATCCTCAAACAGCAGGGGGAATGGAAGTCTTCTAACCCTTCTTCTGAGGAATCGGTGTTTCTGCAGGCCTTCTGTGCCTAGCCATCTACTTCCTGGGTGACCCCACCAGCAGATGATCTTGTTAAACTAATTGTGCAGTGTGCCTGGAAGGCCCCAGACAATGTAGAACCTGTCCCCCGGAGGCCAGACTAAATTTTATCTACACCTGAAGACCAGCCCCACTGGTCCAAGCAGCTGACAGTTGATTCTATGGTTGTGGTGGCAGCCACCAAGAGGGAACTGGTAGAAGATAGTTTCACTGTCCATCCTCCAAACAGGGAGTCCTGGACCATGGCCAAACTAGGGAAGCAGACCTATGCTTCAGTGACCTTTGCTATTTGGTTGCTGAATTATCTGGCACACTTTACTCGCCCCCAAAGAGACCTAATTTCTGAAATGTCTTCCTCTTTGGTGGGGGTACTGCCTGACGAGGTGCATGACACTGTCGCCTCGCAGCTAGCTACCCTTGAATCTATCTTGATCTCCTCGATGCATTTGATATCTCACACCACCGAGGGGGCAGCTCGAGCTGCTGCATCTGGTGTTGTCATGAGACGTAATGCTTGGATGCAATTATTTGATTTTGCAGACCCCTTTAAATCTTCCTTCGTTAATGCACCTGTTGATGAATCTCCACTTTTTGTCCCAAGGTATGTGACACACTTGCACGTAGTGAGAAAGACAGAAAGACCTTGTCTGCTGTGGGCATACACTTTTCCAACCCCCAGAGGCCCTACTTCAGGAACCAGAAGGGGGGAAAGATATGGTTCAATAAATCCCAAGGATCCTTTCATGATAGTCATGGTGAGCAATCCCCCTGGGGCAGAGGAGGCTACTCATATGGAAGACGCCCCTTTTGGGGTAGAGGAGATCCGTGTAACTAGGGAGCCAGAGATTCTTTCTCCAGCAGACCCTACTAGCTCTCCTGAGCAGCTGCCTGATTGCTTTCCTCTGGAAGCAGTCGGGGGTCATTTCTCTCTGCATCTACCAGCCTGGCATCTTATTACTACCGATGTTTGGCTGCAGAGAATAATATCCAGAGGCTACAAAATACCTTCCGACCTAACTCCCAGACCCATCAAATGAATCCCCGATGTACCACCCAATCAGAGGGGATTAGCAGACTTAGAAATAGAAAAACTGCTAAGAAAATGAGTCATCCAACCAGTCCCACCAGAACAGACAGGATCCGGGTTTTACTCGAGGTTCTTTTTAGTGCCAAAAATGACAGGGGACTGGAGACCAATCCTGGATCTCAGCCGACTGAACAAATTTATCAAACCTCAAAAATTCTGGACGGTCACAGTACAGTCCATTCTTCCCTTCCTAGGGAGGTGCAATTGGATGTGTTCTATAGACCTACAGGATGCGTACTACCACATAAAGATGGATCACCGCTCCCGGAGGTTTCTCCACTTCTGACTGGGAGCCAGTCACTACCAGTTCAGGGCACTACCATTTTGGTTTCTCAACAGCCCCCCTGAGTATTCACCAAATGTACGGCAGTTGTGGTAGCTCAGCATTGACTACAAGGATTCCAGGTGTTTCCCTATCTAGATGACTGGCTCCTTACCGCTCTGACCAGGAATCTCCTAGTCCACAGCCTTTCTTACACTCAAAATCTCGCTCTCCGCTTAGGGATTACAATCAACAAAGATAAATCTCAGATGTCTCCACTGAAGACACTGGAATTTATTGGAGCGGTCTTCAACACAACATCCTGTCAAGCTTCTCTGCCCCCCTCACAGGCTTTTGAAAATAAGACACCAAATTTAAGACCGTCTTCCTCACACATTTGTACCAGCACGTCTTGTACTGCAACTCTTGGGCTCCATGCCAGTTGCCATTACCTTGGTACCACTGGCGAGCCTGCACATGAGAATCCTGCAGTGGCTCCTTTCCACACAATGGTCATTGTTAACCCACCCACTTAATCACATTATACGCCTTACAAACTGTTGCAAGGAGGAAATGCTATGGTGGATGGAGCCACAAAAGAATCTTTGGTGTCGACCATTCTGTCTTCCCCAACCCATGTCCACAGTGACAACGGACGCTTCATTATTAGGGTGGGGGGCATTTCCAGAGAAAGACCGTCCAAGGCACCTGGACCCGGCTTGAGGCCAACTTGCGCATAAATGTCCAGGAACTGAGAGCAGTTCTCTTAACGTTGCAAGTGTTCCATGCATCCCTGCCTTCGGGGACCATTGCAATTCAGTCAGAAAACATGTCAGTCATCTGGTATATCAACAAGCAAGGCAGAACCAGATCTTACCCCCTGTGTCGGGAAGCCATGAGGATTTGCACTGGGTGATAGCTTCCAACTGCTTTCTTATAGCAATGCACATTCCAGGGAGTTCCAACCTTATAGCAGACAATCTGAGTAGGAACATCCTGATGCCTCATGAATGGTCCCTCAATCCTGTAATAGCAGCTCGGGTCTTCCAACATTGGGGCAAGCCTTGCTGTGACCTGTTTGCTTCTCCCCTGAATTACAAATGAAGGAGCTATTTTGCCTTGATCCCCCTCAGGGGGGACCACCCAGGGACTCTCTAACACACGATTGGCCCCCAGGTCTTCTGTATGCCTTTTCCCCATTTCCCCTCATTCCAAAATTAATCCAGAAAGCTCAGAGGTTGAAAAGCAAAGTGATCCTCATTGCTCCCTACTGGCCATGTCAAGTCTGGTTCCCATTTCTATGGCCTCATCTGATTCACAGCCCGTAGATCCTGAATCATTCCCAGGACCTGTTATCCCATCCTCAGGGATTGATTCATCTGAACCTGCACAGTCTCAACCTCACAGCCTGGTTCCTCCACTTCCAATGATTGCCAGACTGCCTAACATCCCATCTCCTGTTTGTGAAATTCTTCTGGCCTTACACAAACCTTCCATTAGAAAGGTTTATTCTAGTAAATGGACTAGGTTCTCTATTTGGGCCAAAGACCAGAACTTAGACCCTTTCTCTATGCCTATTCAAAAGATTCTGCAATACCTGACTACTCTCCTGCATGTAGGAGCCTCAGCTTCAACGATCACTGTACATTTAGCAGCTATCGCCAATTTTCATAATGGTCTTGAAAGTTCTTTAATTATGTCACACCACCTACGCAAGACTTTTTTGAAGGGAGTATTACATGTTAAACCTTCGGTCAAGCCTCCCTTAGATCCCTGGGCCTTGACTCTGGTGCTTCAATCTCTTACAGGCTCTCCCTTTGAGCCCTTTGATTCATGTGATTTTAAATTTTTGTCTTGGAAAACCATACTTCTAGTAGCACTCACCTCAGCAAGAAGACTATCTGAGCTGCAGGCCTTGAGTGTCAAGAGTCCTTACTTGATCTTCCACATGGATAGGGTATCCCTTCGTAATGACCCTTCCTTGTTGCCCAAGGTCATTTCTGTTTTTTCCATTAATCAATCTATTGATCTGCCGGTTTTCTTCCCAAGGCATTCTAATAGAGGGGAGTACCTTTTGCACACCCGTGATGTGCACCGACGGCTTCGTTGTTATTTGGACATGACTAAATCTTTCAGGAACAGACCAATTGTTTGTGGCCTTTGCAGGACCCAGAGTGGGTAAACCTGTTTCCAAAGTGACCTTATCCTCTTGGTTTAGTAACGTCATTACCATTATCTACCAACAGAATAAGCTACCCTTACCTTCCAGAATAAAGGCTCATTCTACCAGATCTACGGCTACCTCTGTAGCTTTTCATTCCAGAGCCTCTATGGATGATATATGCGCAGCAGCCAAGGGGGCAAGACCTCATACCTTCATACCTCATTACAAATTGGATTTGGCCTCCAGGGGACGAGCATCTTTTGGTTCTATGGTGCTCAGGAATATCCTTCCTTAGGGCCACACAGGACTCAAGTAGCTGGGGACTCGGTCCTAACAGTAAAGAATAAATAAAGATTTACAACATCAGATAAAGAAGTTATGTCTTACCATAACGTTCCATCTGAGTTGTAGATCTTTATTCATTCTTTACTTCCTGCCCTCCTTCCCCCTGCCTGGACTCCTGGTGGTCTTCAGGTACTCCTGGTTAGGGTATTTGCTCAGACAGAGCCTCCTACCTTTTTCCTATTACTACAACTTTATCTAGGGTGGACAAACTCGATCTGGAGTATCTAGGAGAGGGACATTGTGGGTAGGTTCTTAGCTGAGAGTTTTTGGCTTGTGCGAGCTGGGAAACGGCCGTAACAGTAAAGAATGAATAAAGATCTACAACTCAGATGGAACGTTATGCTAAGACATAACTTCTTTTTTCGAAAGCAGATGAATTGACTCTTGACTTGTTTAACTTCATCATGAACCAGACATTCTTATCCAAAGACAACTCCTGTACCCAGTAATTATAACTCCATTGTTGAAAATGCACACTTCAGGGCGACAATGGAGAACACTAGACTGCAGTAGTGTGTTTGTGTACTGCTTAGAATGTTACAGCATTAGCATAGTTTGACAGCTGTGTACTGTTGCCATAACATTCAAAACCTTATCACAAACAGTATTTTATAAAATGTCATAGACAAAACTCCAAAACATGTTAAAAAAAATCATAACTGATGCTAATCAATTTTCACTTGAAGCACCAACAGAAAGCAATTCTACTACTGTGTGATTTTTGTAGAATGTGTTTTACTCATGCCTCAGATTTTTGCCACATCCTTCACAAAATGTTTGATTTTTCTGATAAACCACTGAAAATTACAGTTAGTTAATGTCAGGCATTGGAGATTCATAGTTTTTATCATTGAGAAAATTTGTGTTGATGCAAAACCCGTTGTTTTATTAATTGTTAATATCCATGATTTTATCTCCTGCTTTTGCCCTGTCCGTCGTGGAATTGTTGGTGTTATTGTAAATAACAGGATTGCAGTCAGTCAGTAATGGCAGGCATTAGAGTTTCATACTTTTTAATGTTCATAAAATGCATGTTGATGTTCTATCAACTTTATATGTGGATTTTAAAAAAAGTTTAAGAAGTATTATATCATTATTGTGAATGTGATAGGTAATATTGGAATCTTCATTCTTCACTATTAACTGTACACTGTCCGGAGTTCTCCATTATTGCCCACTTCAGATGTCTGATTTTGTTAAAAATAAATAGTTATGGACACAATATTTTTCAAGTGAGTTTCACAAAAATACTAAGTTTCCCAAGTGTTTCTACTTATGTTTCACACAAATGCACACTAGTCCTGCAAAATTGGACTATTTAAATTGAGCAAACCACAAAAGGGTAAACTACTTTCATCCACAGAGCAACCCCTACAACAGTCAAGCAGTTCTAGCCACTTTGCTGTGTACACATAATCTGATTCAACTTTGTTTCATATACACTGATGCCTCAAATATAACTTATTTCACACAAATGTACATTGATAATTGAAATCCAAATTGTTAACTGATCAAATGACAAGACAGTAAATTACTTTCATCCACAAGCATCCCACACCGCCACCTACCAGTTATCGTCACCTTATCATGTACACCTTCATTTCACTTTGATAAAAATAATACCCGACAACTACTTAGAGCATAAGTCAGGGACAAAGCCAAAAAATAAAATGGGACAAAGACACAGAATTAGGAACAGATTTTAAATATTGCTGTTATATAATTAACAGTCTTCAGATTTAGGGACAGGTGCAACTTTGTTTTACAAAACCACTTAACAGAGAATAAACATTTCAATGTATTTCACACAAATGCACACACAAGTCCTGTAAAGCCATACTTTAAAATGAGAAAATAACAAGAGGGTAAGTTGCTTTTATAACGAGCTACCCCTGCCCCCCCCCCCCACACACACACACAGATTTTATTTAGTGATAGCAGTCCTCAATGATTTGGAATCAGGCATTGACCAAAAATATTAGGCAAAGTCAAATTCATTCAATAGGCAAATGGAGGTTGCAGGAATCAGATTCTCCTCAGTCTCAACCATTCCTTCCCTCCACTGCATCTAATAATGAAATTCATACAGAAAGCCAGGCAGTGCAACATGAAAGTTGCATTCCAATGGGACAATTTTGGCCTTGACACATTTGGTTCCCCTTCTTTGGCTTTATCTAATAAGGGTACAGTCTTAAACTAATAGCAAGAATGCAGTGTATTTTACAGTATCATAAGTTCAGCGTATTCTATAATGTACTTAAAATGTTTACATTATAAGACAAATCAGAGATGAGTAGTCATGCTAGCTCATAATAGTAAAGGATGTCCATGTTCATTTCAGTTTACCGGACAAACATGAAGAAGTAGTTCCAAGAAATAAACAAAATGTCTCCACATTTTTCTTCCTTCAAATTGTACTAACAAATGTTAGTTCAAACATTCTGTCTGCTAGAAGATTGGGCTATTGCCATGTTTCTTAAGTATATGAGTTATTCAAGAATGCATTGAGCACAATGCAAAATTGTTTTGTGTCAGCCTGTCTTGTAATTGCAGTTAAGAAAAAAAACAAAATAATGAAATCCATTTCAAAGAGACAGATGAATGTTACATTTCACATGAATGTAATGACATTTAATATATATTAGCAATCACACTTCATTAGTTAGTTGACCTTGCTCTCATTTCTGCTTACATAGGTTCATAGGTGTTTACGAGGCTAATGACCACAAAGGCCTTTTTAAGCCTAGCCATGCATCCCAAATCTCTGACGAGTTCTGATAAAATCGATGTGTAAGGTTACCTGTTTGCATCAGAGACATGGGTGCCAAACCAGGGATGAATTTCTGGTTTCCCATCCAATTATTCAAGTTGCAGTTGAATTGGATTAGGGAGGAACTCTGCTTTGTATGGATAGGGAGCCTGTTCCATAGATGGGGTAGTGTTTGGGATACATGCCTATCTCTCTAGCAGATCCAAAAATCAAGCTCCACTCGAGTAACCTGCACACGCTGCCTCAACCTGGTCTGTGACATCAATAGAACTTGCTGGCAGGACAGATTCATGTCCCAGAGACTCCCCAATCTATGGAATAGACTTCCTCTCCACGTCATACAGAGTACCTCCTTACCCCTTTTTAAGAGCAATGTGGATAACTGGATGGGAAATAGAAAATACATCCCTGGGATTGCACCCGTGTCTCTGCTGGAAAGGGGCATCGGGTGCTGATTTTTTTATGCATGGGCTAAACTCTTGGCTATGCTTATAAGGGCCTCAGGGCCAATAGCATTGTAACTTCCTATGATCTTATGATATTTATATACGAGGCAAGGTTTAAGTCTTTAGAAAGAGTAATTCTGGTGCTGTTTGTTTTGTGAATATGCAGGAGGTCCATCAGAGTGGGGTCTGACAACACCCTGTATGCCAGGCATAGATCTCCCCTCAAAAGCCTGTAGGAGACATAATACAGGGATAGGGCCTTGAGCAGGTCTGCATAGGACATATTACTTATGCCCTGTGTTCTTTTAGTAAGGAACCTCTGTGGACATTCCATTTGTTGGATATGTTTGGTTAGGTACTTAACAAAGGGAGCATTGTACTCAATGACAGGTCTGATGAATGCCAAATACAGTGGAACAATGACTTCCTTGGACTTAGATGCCATACCTTTGTTTATAAGTTGCGCAACATAGAATTATTTCCTCACCACTGTAGACATGTGATTGTCAAAGGCTAGATTACTCTCTACGTGGGTCCCTAAGTCCCTGACTACTGGGTCAGCTCTAAGGGGTGTGTTATCAATATGAAAGTTACCAGGGATGGATGACTTCCAAGAAGATACTATAATCATTTCTTGGCATTTAGTTTTAGTCCATGACTCTGACACCAGTTTTTTGTCTGTGTCAGCCCCTCCTGAAGAACTTTTGTGTCCGTGTGAGATTCAACGACAGCTCCTAATTTGCAATCATCTGCAAATTTACTGAGTCAGAGACTGCTGACATTGGCCTTGACATCTGAGAAGTAAATGCCAAAAAGGAGCGGTACCATCAAGAAATTAACCCTTCTTCTTTACCTTCTCAGCATACATGCAAAGCTTTCTTGAGAGGAGACTTCATTTCCAGTCTATGTTACAGAGACCCCAATATTGCTTCTTGAATCTGAATTGAAAAATTTTAAATTCTGCACCACTGAAAACTGCAGCTAAGGTAGATCTTAGATACATGTCAAAGAATACACACACTTCATATCTAAAATACTTTCAGAAGTTAAACTAAATTAGTCAATCACACACCCACTGTTTTTCCACAATCCTTAGATTAATTCCAGTAATGCTCCAAACTACTCCTGTGGCCAGAAGTTGTCGAAGTCCAGCTGCTAGGACCACTAGGTGCTGATCAGTAAAAATCTTCTAGGTTCCTATCAGCCTGTGTTATGGCTAATATGTAGAAGATGAAGATTCTAATTTATCTTAGTCCTTATTTTTCTCAGTTCTTAAAAACTTCGTTTTTTAGTTGGGCTGTTTTCTCAGTCCTTTGTCATGCTGCTGGGGGAGCATGTTACAGTTATAACAGAAAATTAGTTCTACCAGACACTTAGTTCTACTACATTTAATGAAATACTTCCATTAGTTATAGACGCAGAGTTCCAATATGAAGCAAAGAAGTGGAAAAAAAGACAAAGTTGAACACAAACTTCTTCCCAGTAAGTTTTATTGGGATTCTCAGTTTTGTATACTTCCCAGGTTTGCTCTCCTAGCACTGCACAGTGTGGATCTGCAGCGTTTAGAGCCACAATTTATACACTAGATTATAGACTTGCCCCGGCCTCTCAACCAACAGTCTCTAAGGGGGATGGGGAGGGGTGTTGCCTTTATTTGACCAATTAGGAGAGAACTATTGGGAAAGCCCGGGAACTCTTTATTGCATAATTTTCAAAGCTCAATGGTTTCATTAGAGTTATAATAATACAACTTTTAGTATATATCATGGGGAATCATCTATCACTGTACCATAATAAATAACAAACTTCTTGTAGAGTAATAAGTCCATCAGAACCTTCAAACGTTTGATTTCTACTTTTGATATTGTGCAGCCCTTCTTGTATCCTATGAAATGTATTGCGGGACCACCATTAGTAGAAAGGTGTTGACCAGTTGGTTAAAAACATAATTTAACCTCTAAACTGCTAAAAATATTTAGATAGCTGATTTAGCTTAAGTCTTTTGTGTAAAGAGTGAGGTAAATGAAAATGGCTTTGGGAACACTGTGTTTGCGGCTAGTGCTTTCATGGCCTCCTACAGAGAGCCATCCTGGGTTATAAAATTGGAGAAAATGGTTGGAAAAATTGCTGTCTAGTTTTTTGAATCTAATTCATGGTGAATGGAATGTTCTTGGTGTGTGAGTGTTATACAAAATGCTAAAACTGATGTCAATACGATGAAAAAATCAAAAGATAAGCAGAAGTGGAGTGGGTAATAGCAGGACTGCTGAGGGAAGGAGGTTGTACGTTAAAACTGTCCCATCATTAGGAAGTCTTAGCTGTGAGTGCAGACAGTCTTGGAGATTGAGCATAATGGCTATTTTGCTGTCCAAATCTTATAGAAAAGGAGGGGGTTGCTAATAATTGTAAAAGGACCATGATATGACAGAAACCCAGAAAAAAGAAAAACAAGGAAAACAGTAAAGAGATTTAAAAAACTAGCAAGATGGTATTGTGAGGGTAGGGGTGGGCGGATTATAAAGTAAGGTGTGTGTGCAATATCTAACTCATTGTTTTGTTCCCAGGGGAGCCCCCAGAGTCTATCTGTATATTCCCAGGTGGGAAGAAGAGGGAAGAGGTGGGGAAAATATATTTTTTAAGTATTACATATCACAGTGTACGAACGGTTGTCCTGGAGTTTTATTTTGCAGGAAATCCTGGCCCAGGATAGGAACGTTAAACTACCTTCTGTCTGGCTAAATAAAGGGAACCTTTTAATGTTATATAGGTCTAGTCTAGTTGACTAAAGCCCTGGTGAAATTGAGTCAAAGTGAGAGTGTGCATTGGGGACCTGGTTAAGTGCTGAAATGGGTGGCTTGAAAAATAAATGCCAACATGGAATCCTCTGTGGGAGCTGTGATGGCCTTACAATTAAAAGGGTGCTAGTTTAAGCAGTGGGACATGATCGGCCATAAAATCTTGGAAATAAAAAGATTAAGAATCAAATTAAATTCAGTTCGAGTCATGGTGCACAAACCAGAAAGGGCAAAAGAATGAACTTGAAAAAATTCTTATTGTGATGTCCGGCTGGGGAGATATAGGGTAGTTTGAGGGGGGCTAAAGTTAAGTGGCACATGTATCCAGGGAACTACTTAATGTTGTAATGGTCTCCAGGTGCTAATTCAACCCTGGTTAGACAAATTGAGGCAATGTGAAAGTGTCAGCTGGGAACCTGGGACTTGTAGTGGTAGGGGTGGCTAAAAAATAGAGGTGTGAATGGGGAACCTTTAAAGGAGCTGAGATGGGCCTACGACTTGAACGGTTTGAAAAGAATGAGCCAGTCCGGGCCAATTTCAGTGAATGGCCATCAAAAAACTTTAAGAAAAAACATTGTACAAGGCAAAAACTAAACTGTGCAACTCTCTTATTATAACTACTAGGAGGGGAATTCGATAACCCAGGGTATTTTGCAGGGTATAGAATTGATAGACCTAAGTGTAACATGGTGGGTTAGGTAGGGCAGGTGTACCTACAAAAAGTCTAGGGGAATCATAAAAGACTTAACTTAAAACAGTGAATGAGGTAAGTTAATACACCAGCAGTCATACTGACATATTTCTGTATTAAACGAGAAATGTGTTATGTGATCTGTAAGAGGAGTTGGTTGGCAAAAGCTGTAGGAGCTAAATTGACATAATATAGTGTGGAAGGGAGTCAAAGTGAGCTAGGCTAATGAAAATTAGACAGAAAAATAGAAAATGAGTAACCAGGAGGGGAAATCAGGACGTTGTTAAGATGGTATTAGGAGGTGGGAGGGTGGGGTGTTGTTAGTTTAAGTAGGTCAATAACATGGGGCTAATCAATAATTATAAATAGAATGAAAATAAAAGAAGCATTAATCGGTTCCTTGTCAAAATGCTTACCACCTGCCTAGTTAAAAGCTATTCAGTTTAACAAATATATGAAATGTTAAGGGAATGGTGAAAACAGCGATAAAAACCTGAAATGTTAAGGGAATGGTGAAAATAGCGATAAAAACCTGAAATGTTAAGGGAATGGTGAAAATAGCAATAAAAACCTGAAATGTTATGGGAATGGTGAAAATAGCGATAAAAACCTGGGTCTATACTGAATCTTCGAACATTCAAAATTCCGAATCTCATATGGTCGACACTATATGATCGGATTTTTGAATGTTCAAACATTGTAACGGAGATCTCCATACAGTGTGGAATGGGAAGATGTCCCTTTTCTGCACTGTAGTGTGATATCGGAGTTGGTATATTTAAAGAGCGGGGGGTGAGGAGGGCTCAGTCTCCCCTTGTGGGAGGTGCAGGGGGCTTTCCCCCCTGCTTAGAGCATTTAAGTAGGTGTAGATATTCAAACTTTTGCAAGTTCAATCATATGGTGTTGACCATATGGTAGTCGAACTTTCAAACTTTCGAGTATCTAATATAGACCCAAAAAAACCTACACTGCTTGGTCCTATAAATCTAAAAGATAAAGTTTCCCCTTAAAAAATTGCATCACTCATAATTAATTTAAAACTTGATTGATATAACCTAGCTAAGTCAGAAATGTAGAACCAAACATTCTAAATGAGAATAAAAATAATAACAGAACAGTAAAAATGAAAATTTAGAATAAACGGAAAAAAGTGCCCATACTCGACTATAGAGTTTTCATACCATTCTTAGATGAGTCCTTGGTGGTTAGTGGCCAAGGAGATGGGTTCAATGTCAAGATGTTCTAAACCTATAATTTGCAGGAGTGTTTGGCTGTAGCTGTGGTGGTCCAGTACCCCTAGATTTAGTATCAGTATTAGGAACTTGGTGGTATTAAGCCCTGAGGTTTTCCTGGCCTGGAGCTCAATTTGCCTCATTAATTCTCTTCTTTCAAGATGGTCATTGTACCTAACTGTGAGCAGTCTCTTAGGTAAGTGGTCGAGAATGAGAAGTGAAAAACATGTCCCTTTTTCTTTGTTGCGTGGACGGCCAATGGGCTTGTTTTGTTGTAGTGCCTCGTGTCATGCAGACGTTTGGCCACTCTGGTCTTTAGATGGTTTATTGTCTTTCCTTTATAGAATGCATCACATTTTGTGCATTCTGCACGGTAGACCACTCCTTCGGTGTTGCAGTCCCCTCACACATGGGCCTGGTATTCCTCCTGGTTGTTGGGGGAAACAACTGTCCTTACCACTTATGTAGCAGCAGTGGTGGCATGGAGGGTTGTTACATGCATAGGTTCCCACTTTGACGGTGGGGGGGAGCTGGCTTTTTCAATGTGGTCCCTGATGTTCATGCCCCTTCTTGCTGTAAAGCTTGGGTATTCTGGGAATATGCGTCCAAATGTTCTATTGCCCCAGATAATTGGCCAGTTTTCTCTGATAATGTTCTGTATGTCCTTGTAGTCATTTGAATATTGGAGTATAAATTTCAGCTTGAATTTATCATCCCTGGTTCATGTTCTGCAGCTGAAGTGAGTTCTAAATTTCCTGCTGGTCCTTTGCTGTATAACTAAGTTGAAGATTTGGTGGAGTGGTTTTTGGGTATATCCTCTTGCTAGAAAGTCCTTCTTGAGCTGGTGAATGTTCCTGATGAAGTTTTCAAGCTCTTTTGAAATTCAGGCTATCCTTAGGCCCTTGTATTTGATGACATTTTTCTTGAGTTGTTATGGGTGCATGCTGTTAGCGTGTAGCAAAATGTTGACACTGGTGGGCTTCTGGTACAGGTCATGAGATAGGGTTCTTTTTTCTGAGGTTTTGCTGAGGATGAGGTCCAGAAAATCAACTTCCTATTTGATTACCTTCACCATGAATCTCAAGAAACTTGTGGAAGCATTGATGTAATTGATGAATTCCGTAAGCCTGTCACAGCTCCCATTCCAGACCAGAAAGATATCATCAATGAAATGGAAGTAACAACCTATTTCACTGAAACAGGGAGAGTTGTAGATACTTTCTGACTCCCATTTTCTCAGGGCCATGTTGACAATGCTGGTGGCCATGGCTGCCCCCATTGCTATGCATGTGGACTTCCTGTAGATTGAGTTGTTGAGGCTGAAAAAAATGTTTTTCAGTAGTAGTAGTGAAATTGCTGTACTTTTCTATTTCCCCTGGTAGGGCTGCGACAATGTTTGGACACATATTCCCAGAACACCCAAACTTTACAGCAAGAAGGGGCATGAACATCAGGGACCACATTTCCCAATAGTTCTCTCTTAATTGGTCAAATAAAGGTAATGCCTCCCCATTATTGGGAAGAAAAAGTTTGTGTTCAACTTTGTCTTTTTGTCCACTTCCTTTCTTCATATTGGAACTCTGTGTCTATAACTAATGAAGTTTTTCATTAACATTTAGTAGAACTGAATGTCTGGTAGAACTGATTTTCTGTTATAACTGTAACACGTTCCCCCAACAGCAAGACAAAGGACTGAGAAAACTGCCTAACTTAAGAACTGAAGTTTTAAGAACTGAGGAAAAATAAGGACTAAGATAAATTAGAATCTTCATCCTCTGCCTATTAGCCATAACACAGGCTGATGGGAACCTAGAAGATTTTCACTGGTCAGCACCTAGTGGTCCTAGCAGCTGGCCATGCACACCTCCTGACCACAGGAGTAGTTTGGAGTGTCACTGTGCTTTGTTTTATACCTTCATCCGGCAGGGAAGGCTACACCCAAAAAGAGTCGGATCCCCACCTACACATTTGATAATCCTTAAGTTAAGAAGCTTTAAGAAAAATGTAAATTGTATTACGTTGATGTACACAGAAAACTACACATTTATTTACATCAAACCAAATGCGTTTAAGAAAAGAATCCAAGTTTTTCAGTTCACTTGCACCTGGTAGGGTAGGTGAAAAAGGTAACCAAAGTCATATATGGCTTAGGCTAAAATAGTAAGGACTTGTCCCAGTAGCTGTCTTACGCTACAACCTTTTGTTATGTGTCTGGTAACAAGCCTTGACTATTCAAGCCTAAAGCATACTTAACAAGATAAAGTGAACCATCTACAGCATCACTTAATAATTTATTTGTGGTTAATATATGACATGCAGCATTGTAGTTTTCTTTGTACACCTTTACTAGCACTGTGTCACTGCTGCTGTAACTTCATCCTTTTATCCCCTTTTTCTATAGTTTTATTTTTGCAGTTTCATTATATCAGTTACAGACCTTGTCTTATATGTTTGCTTGTTGTATACCAGTATAACTTACTTCATATTATTTTCATATTTATATTATATTCTGCTTCATTGTGTTTTTTGTGTGTGTGTGATGTGCTATACATTGCTTCACATTCAAATGTTTTATGCTTTACTTGTACAATTTCCATATTTTATCTGAATTATCCTATCTTATCTGATAAATTAAAAGTTTGGATGTATTGCCTATATGGCTTGGGTTGTGGCTAAAAATAGTCATCAGGCCACTCCACTTGTACAGTTAACACACATTAAATAAATGCATAAAATAAGTAAAAACACTACAAGTTGGATATTATGTCTAGAATAAAGGTAAACTTTGCTGCCACTGTCCTGAATGGTATTTTATCATGAGACCACCCTATCCATTTCTGCTGAGACTTAGTCCAAACTGTTACAGCATGTAGACATGTCCATCATGAAGAAAAAAGTTATATACGTACCACAATGATAGATCCAGTTAATCTTCTGTTTGAATGATTTAAAGATCTTTTTTTCCTATCTCCATCCATATTGTTACTTGTGCACTGATCTAGAAATAAATCTAGAAGCTCTTAGGTCTTTATCTTCTCCTTGAATTTTCACATTCAAACTCACAGTAGTTGTGGCCACATGCAGTCTGAAGACAAGAGGCATTGCATTGTGGGAAGAGGGAGGAGTTCAAGCATTTAGGTGAGTAAAATGTTGTCAAAGAAAGTGCACCTTTGGAGACCAGTCCAAGCTATTACACATATTTTGCTAAAGATAAACTTGATCCATCATTATAGTAAGTATATAACTTTTGTTTACCTAATCTAGATATTATCCAAATAGCATAGTGATGATGATTAATTCATTCTTTGATTATTATTGTAATCTAGTACAGGGTCTTATATCTTCACAAGACAAACAGCTCCACAAACACTAGAACTAAAGATTTAAATTTCCACTAACATATAAATAAAATGCACTGAAGGGACAGATATATTACCTGAAATTTATCCCATTCCTGGAGCAAATTTCCCTTAATTGTAAAATAGAATTATACCCTCACATCCTTCCAGAGGAAACTTATTCCTGGCCTGACCTGTCTTGGCTTTCTGGAAATGGAAAGTACATCAAGAGGCTGGGTATTTGCAAGGTGTAAATCATGTCTCAACTTCTTTGCCTTGTAATTCTCATGATTCTTTTATCCTTTGATTCCAACTCTCATTGGTCACAAGGCACAGAAACTTGTCCTGAACTTAGGGACAGCCTTAATTAAGAATGAGTGAACTAGGTGGCTGGATCCCATTCCTTTTGGGTTTTAATGTGGAAACCTCCTTGCTCACTCTGAAAGGTCCACTATATAAAGCAGAAGCTACATAGTGTACAAAACAACTTTTCACTCTGATCTGTAACTAGATGAGAAAAGTATCATACTATAAAGTATGTACCCACTCCTCCTCCTCTCATCTACTGTGAGATGTGCATCCACAGCCAAAAATATCCAGTCTCTGTAATTCCCCTTTATGTTGGGTATAGTGACTGCTATGTGTTTTCATTTTTCCTGTGTGCAGCTAAGTGTTACTGGTGGTGGATAATGCTTTGAATGATCACTCTACTTTCTCTTTCACTTTAGTTCTTGGCATAGGTGACAGGAAGATAGGAATTTAGGATAACTGGATATAAAAAGCAAGTGTGATGATAAGCCATATGCATCTTGCCAACACCCACCCTCAAGCTCTACCACCTTTCACAAGGAAGATGGTACCTGTAAGTCCTGGAGCAATTTTAAGGGCACTCATCCAACCATCTACATTTGAAGGATAACAAGTAAACAAATTGCTTGACATGCAGGGGGGGTCTGGTCCAGAAGAAAGCGAGGTGCTGGATGATGAAAATGTCTGTTCATCTAGTCTTATTTATTCCATGATGAAGGCTGAGAGCTCTAGTTTTGGTATTGGCTGAACAATTTGATTTGTTAAGGAAAAGGAGGTAGAGAAGAAATGGATCCCTTAGGGCTTGTTAAGCTAGGCACAGGCCTCCCCTCAGGAGCCTGTACAGCACTAAATACAGGAACTCCAGTCTCTCTTGCTAGCTAAAGATTTTGAGATTGGGATTTCCCAACTACAGATGCCACATGATAGTCAAAGGAGAGGGAGGTAGCAACCCAAGTGCCCAAATCTCTGCTCATGGATTCATGTGGTAATGGGATATTTGCACTGCAGTAAGATACTTTTGCTTCTTGAAGGGGGTGATGCTATATTTCTTAGCATTTAGTTACAGCCCTTTTTCTAAGCACTAGAAATTGACTTTAGCTAGTTTGCTATGTTTGAAGGGTATATATATCTCCAAAGGGGATTTGACAACTACACCTAACCTGCAGTCATCAGCAAATGTTGTTAACCAGAGATCACTATTATCAGTTTAGAGGTCCGAACAATAGATGCCAGATAGAAGAGGACCCAATAAAGATCCCTAGGAATACCACTGGTAACCTTCTTTCTGTTTTAAAAGGTATTACCCATTCAGAGAATAGTCTTTCTATCCTTAAGCCAATTGTCTAGCAATCTAAGCACACAGGGATTTATGTCTAAGGTGAAAAAATTATAAACAATTTCAGCATGTGGTATGGTATCAAATGCCTTGGCCAGATTGAGTTTGGCAGCATGGATGGTGTAACCACAATCAACAACCTGAATGGTCTTCTCAAAGATGCTGACAAGATTCAACAGCAAGACCTGCCCTTTACAAAGCTGAATCACACTGAGTATGAGTCAAGCCTAGTCAGATATTTGATGATGCACTCCATGGCTTTACAGATAAGACACAAGGTTGATAGGTCTATAATTCTTGGGGTCTGTGATGGATCCAACCTTATGTAGGGGTATTTATGCAGTAGTGTGCCAATATTCAGAGACATAACTATTTAATGATGGAATCAGTGAGTACATATTTAATACTGTATATTAGACAAGCTGTAATGTTGTCTTGGCCTATGGAGAGAGTGTTCTCAGTCTTTGAGTGTACCTTAAGAACATGTCTCCTAGTTCTTAAGAGACACAGGGATACTTTTGCAGTGAATGGTAGTTCAAGTGAGAAATTTTCTGCAAACCTGTTAGCCAGTAAGTTTGCACTGTCTTTTGGGTTTGAAATTGGAAGCCTCTTTATAGAAAAGTTCAGAGAAGTACAGACAGTTATTTTTATTTTTTGACATAACCGAAGAAAGACTTGTAGTAATTTTTTGCTTCATTTGTTAGTCTTAATTCATGTGATGCTTTACTTGTCTGTATAGTTGCCTTCACTTTTTTGATGAGATTAATACATTTCTGATACTGTGGGGTTCTGGCCCACCATGGCAGTTTAAGCAGTTTCTTCTCTTTGTTATACAGCTTGTTTATATTGACAGGCCACTGAGATGGTTTATTTTTGAGTTTACTACCATTTATGGTTTTAGAAGGGACTTCAGGGTCAATATATTTATTTAATTGGGCACAAAAATCATTAGTGTAGCTAGCTCGCAGTATAATCAAGGTCAACCATGGAGTTGACATCGGTAAATTCAGAGATTTCCTGATACATTTGGATACATTTTGCCTTTATGAAGTCTGCAACAAGGAAGGCATTGGTTACAGGGGGAGTGGAAGTTCTGTGGGTAAAGGTAACCAAATTATGGTCAGATCTTACTAATAAAGGACTGACCATGAGAGTCAGGGAGATGATACCTGTGTCTAGCATACAAGGCATCCTCCAACTCAGTACTGATGTATTTACTGCACATCAGCAAGTCCACTGGCATCAGAAGTATTCAGTCTAGGGATCTAAACTTCTTCTACAACATCAACAGAATGGTTTGGAGGGACAGGTATTTGTCACAGAGGGTACCGCTACTCTGGAACAGACACCCCATCCACATTAGACAAAGGTCATCCCTATCCATATTCAAGTGCAACATAAGTCTATGGATGGGAAACAGAACATTTACGCCAGGACTGCCCCCTGTGCAACCAATGGACAGAGGCAGCTTCTGAATGCTTTATCCCATGTATGGGTCACCTCAAATTATCTACAGTATATAAAATCTTACTTTGCTTTGACAAAATGATCTGCATCTGTCCCCCCGCCCTGGATTTTTGATTATTGGCAAAAAGTTTATCCACCCCCTTACAGCCTTTTTTAGGCTATGCCAAAATGACAAAACTGCCAACATAGAAAAAAACTCAAAACAGCCTTAAGATATTACTGCTCAATGCTAGGAGCCTAAACAAGAAACTTCACACCCTACAAGCTCTCCTCATTGTGGACAATATAGACATCTGTGCTGTACTGAGATGTGGTTTAAAGCCTCAGTACTCCAGCAGTGGAAGGCTACAATTTAGACCAACAGCCACACAGATGGTAGAGGTACCTTGATCTATGTTAGTAGCAAATACAACTTTAGATTGGTTAAACAGGGTGATGCTCTGGTGTTGATGATTTTTTTTTATCTGTAAATTTGAATACATTTTCTAATGTGCTTGCTATTTTCCTGTTTTTGCTCAAAAATATTTTATAAGTCCAGTGCAAAAAAGTACAACTATCTGTTCTTGAAGTTGTGTTATGAGATTTGTTTTTCACTGAGAAGGGCACAGATGCCTTTTTACATTGCATTTTTCCACGTCTGCTGCTTTGATATCCCTTGATTTGTTACACTGCAGCACACTTCATCAAGACCATAATCCTTGAGCATGACAAATCAATATTTTTTTATGTAAGACTAAGACTAAAACTACTTTGTCTATAACTGCTGAAGTTATAAAATACCACTTGCAAGTGGATCACTATAAAAACAATGTTGCCAACTATTAGAGTTGACATCATTTATAGATATCCAAAATGGGATGCTCTTACTGAAACTTGAGATCATGCAAGACAAACCATAATGTCGTCAAATGAAAAATAATTATTTTCCTCTTATTTCCCCCACCTTCACCTATGTAGCATCCACAGATTATAAACTCTAAACTCTCTTATGCTGATGCCATTGAAAAATCATTGCCAAGTCAGCTAGGACTTTGAAGAGCAGGCATCAGTCTAAGCCATGAGATTCACCTTCTGCTTACAACCCAGTATTTACTGCTTGTATACAATATACATCTCATTCTGACACTATAGACAATATAGACACTGACTTCTGTGTGTTAGTTATCTGATCCCTGTCAGTGTCAAAACGATGCTGTAATACAAAATAAAGTTAATTATTACTGGCATAACTACTGGTGTCATTCTAAGTGATCTAGTACATATCAGGCTGGAATGAGATGGTTGACAACCCCGGCTGCTTGACAGTTTACATAACTCTCCTCATGGCTTCTATATATTGGCTAAGACTTTTTCTTCTCCCATGATGCCTTTCTTAGGCAGGGTCTAAAAAGGATCTCTTTAAATTACCCATATAGCTAACAGCAATCAAAATCAAATACAAGTGACAATGCTCGAAACTTAAACAGGAAGTTGCGCTCATTGCAGGCATTCCTAGCCCTTGAAAATATTGATATATGCATAGTTACTCAAACACAGTTTCAGTACAGTGAAGGCACCCCTGCAGTGCAGGGTTTTAATACCTACCACTCCTTCAGACCCAACACTGAATTGGACACTGCTGGTGGAGGCATATTAGTGTTCCTAAGAAACCATTTCATCTCAAGACTCACAGTGCAAGATAATGACCTAGAACTCCCCCACATTCTTCTTATGATAAACAAAACCCAGCATAATTGAGGAAGGAGAGAATCACAGTGAGATACTTGTCAGGGGCCAGGATCTGACATATAACACATGCACTCAGGTTATTGCACCATAAGTACTGGTATGACTCCATAGTCCATGTAGGTAGAAATGACCTCACACATACCTTCTCCAACTATATAAACAGAGACATGATAGAGTTCTCGGACTATACAGCACAGGCTGGTATGAGCCTAGCAATGAGCAACATTCTACCTTTCCAAGGAAGATGTCACAGTACCAACAGAAGATGTCTGACTTTCATAATTGGATTATTTTTTGGTGTCACTCCAAGGGGGTGCAATATTTGTCTGCCTGGGAGGATACTGTAGACAGACCACACTGCTTTCCCAGGGAAATGCATCTCAAGGCTGGTCAAACAGTATGACACACTTGAGCTTCTCCATATCCAACTTACCAAAATTAAAGTTCTATACTATATCCTTGCAAGCTATAGGTCCATCTCCATGACCCAGAAAACCCATACCACAATCATGAATGTACTAAAGAAACTCCCCATTCAACCCAACATAATATTCATGAGTGACTTTAACTACACCAGCATTAACTGGGAATCATACATGACCTCAAACATGCAAGCCCAGAGATTCCTGGACTTTGTTAACACAAAACACCCTTGAACAGCTAGTCTACATACTTACCAGGAGCACAAATAAACTTGACTTGGTCCTCATAAACATGGGAGAAAGATGCACTTCCCTAGCGTAAAGTCCTCATTGGTCAGGCCACACCACAAAGTTTTCTTCTTTGAAATAAATATTATGTCCTGGACCCCAGCTAACCCCAGAACATTTAAAGCTATTTCAGGGTTAACTGCCTCCTATTAAGTGACAATTTAGCATAATTCTAAGCCCCCAATACCCTAAAGACACAGCTGCCTATGGAGAATTGTTTACAGATGCCTATACAGTCATATAAATAGCTGCATAGAAACATCTGCACCTGCCCAAAATAAGCATAGGACAGCCTCCAAAAACAAGCCAACATGGTGGAATCCCAGTCTAAATAGGTTGCATAATAAAGCAAAGAAAATCATGCTCATAACTAGAAAGGGCATCGCCCAGCAAGGTAAATCTCCCTCATCAATCTGATCATGCAGTTTAGGGGACTAATCAAATCCACCAATGCCAAATTTGATGTAAAAAGAGCCTCTCAAATTAAGGACAACCATAAGGCTTTATTCAGTTATGTATGCAAGCTTAGAGGCAGCACCCAACAATGTGTTGTACTAATGGTGAATGGAATCACCTATACTGAGCAAGAGGATATAGCAAATCTACTGGCCTAAAAATGTATCTCCAATTTTTACCCCATCCCCCCATTCACCCCACAACAAATACCCCACTTCCACCATTTTCTCCACCAACTATCAGTAGGGAACAGCTCCTCAATGTGCTATCTAAGGCCAAGAATACTGCTTCAGTGGGCCCTGATACTATCCCAGGATGATTCCTGAATAGAATTAAAGATGACCTGCCAGGCCCACTAGAATCTCTGTATAACCATAGCCTCCAGACAGGCATTATGCAAAATGAATGGAGAACTGCAACCGTTATCCCTCTACACAATGGCTTGGGCTTCCACAGGCCTTTGGAGCTACAGACTCATAAGTCAGACTAGTCCCATATGCAAGACCATGGAAAAATGATCATGGAGCTGATAAACAATGACACAGGAAGCCTACATACACTGAACCTTATTCAGTTTGGTTTTGTTAATGGCAGGTCATAACTACTTAATGTGGTGGACTGCTTCAAGAAAGTCACTAAAGCTATAGACAAGGCAAAAGAATGCTCACTACCTCAACATGGTCAAGGGATTTAAAAAAATACTTCACCAGTGCATTGTAAATAAATTTATAAAATTATGCATAAACTCATATGTCACCTGATGGATACCAGATGGCTCACTGATAGAACGCAAGAAGTTAGGATACAGGAGTCCACCTCTACAAACAAGACACTCACTAGCAGAGTCACACAGGGATCAGTGCTGGGGCCTCTCCATTTTAGCATCTATGATTATCCAGATAATACCCCACCAGACTGCCAACAATATACAACATCCCTTACTATCCTGGGTCAGTAACTAATGAGTTTCAAACTTCAATACTGACTCCAGTATAACCACCAGTTAAACAGGAGTAAAATTGCACAATTTCCCCTAACAGCACAACAGGAACACACTCTTTAACCTGGCACTGGACCATATACTTGTGTCTACCCTTAATGTAATTTCTTATTACATGCAATGTGTCCCAGTTTAAGACATCAGATACACTCACACTTAAATAAATTAACTCTCACACATCCAAACACTTCTGGAAAAGCCTGACACAGATTTCCAGTTGTGCTCCTTCCCCAAAATAATACGGTAACATGCGGCCACCAATCAAATACCTACATGCACTTTTAAAGGGGTGTCCAGTTATCAAAATTATATATTAAAACAAATGATAGCAAATGACCTAAAGACAGGCTTTTGGAGTGGCCCAGGAAATTATTACAGCAGGTATAAACACTCTCAAATCACTAAAGAAAGCACTGATTGACCAGCCACAATTTAAGTTAATAAAATTATTTAATAATGAGCAAAATTATTAAAAATATAAAACAGTAATTTTTAATAAACAAACAGAACTCAATCACCAGGAAAATGAAATAAATACTGAAGGATAAAAATCCAACATTAAGAAAAAGTCTAACTGAGAAGTTATAATGTCCTATCTAAATAAAGAACACTGTTCCTGATCTAAACTAAATTATTACAACAGAGCAAGGCAAGCTTACAGTTCTTGGTGAGTCATTTTTGGGTATCCACTGCACAGTACAACTGTGAATAACTGACAACTTCAACTGGTGGTTAACTGACAACAATGGACCGTTAACTGTCTTTAATAGGCTTTTTATAGACTAACTTAACTGTCACAACTGTTCCAGTTCTAATTTTCATTTCATATTTTGAAAATCAACCAATAGCTGTTTACTAATGTTCCTTCCTGTTTTTCAGCCTCTGACAGTAACAGAGCAACTGTCAACATTCTGATGACATCATCTGCAGATCAGCTGATACTGAGACCATCTGCATTTAGAATCTTCTTCACAAATATGTGCATTTAGAAATGTAATGGAACACTGTTCAAGTCTTTAAAACATTCTGCACAAACAGATTATAAATCAACATGTAAGAACTTATTTACAATATCATAGCTAGTCATGCTGGCATATAATACACAGACTAATCTGAAATTATGTACAAAAACTTCAGCCATGCATGCTAGGACAGATGACAGTGTCTAATTTCTTCACATTTCTCCCGCATGACACAAGCATGGTTTTTAAGTTACCCTTGAAAAACAATACTTGAAAAAAATGGGTCTGTCTGAGAATATCAATGCACTCCTCTCCTGGACAGTCCATCTGCATTGGCATTATTAACCCCACTGAGGTGTTGTATTGTCAAGTCAAATGCTTGTAACCTCAGACTCTACCTCAGTAACTTGGCATTTGCTTGCTAAATATATTTAGCCATGTTAAAGGGTTATGATCTGTGAGTACAGTGAATTTTCTTCCATAGAGATGGGGCTGCAGCTTCTGCAATGTCAGTACTATGGCTAGACAGTCTTTCTCCATAGCTGCATATAATTCTTCCTTAGGTTGAAGTCTATGGCTAAGATATACCACTGAGTGCTCTTCTTCTTCTGAGAAAACTTGGCTAAGTACAGCCCCATCCCCATAATTTGAAGCATCTACTTGCACAACAAAATCTTTCTTATAATCTGGGCTAGCTAACACAGGAGGTCCTCCCAAAAGCTCTTTAAGTTTTTTGGAATGCCTGTTCACAATCTGTGATCCACACTACTGTATTCTGTTTATTTTTCCTAGTTAGGTCAATAAGGGGTACAGATATTGTACTATAACTGGACACAAATTTTCTATCATACCCTGCTGTCCCTAGAAATGCTCTCACTTGCTTCTTAGTAACAGGAACTGGCTACACTTGAATACCTTCTACTTTGACAGGTTCTGGCCTAATCTTACCACTCCGCACTAGTAACAAGTCCTAAGTAAGTGACCTCTGCTATATCCACCTGACACTTACTCAGTTTAATGGTTAATCCTGTCCTTTTTAATCTATCTAAGACTTTCTTAACATGTTGAAGGTGCTCTTGCCAGCAACGTCATCCAAGTATGCTAGAGCATAATCTCCTTCTCCTACTAAGACATGATCCATCAGTCTCTGGAAAGTTGCTAGGGCATTTTTCATTCCAAAGGGCATACTTGTAAATTCATACAATCCAAAAGAAGTTACAAAAGCTGATATCTCTCAAGCAATTGGAGTCAAGGGTACCTGCCAGTATCCCTTGGTCAAAACAATAATGGTCAGATACCTAGACCCACCAAGCTGTTCTAAGGCTTCATCTGTTCTATGGATCAGGTATGCATCTGACTCTGTATAAGTGTTTAATTTCCTATAGTCTACACAGAATCTAACACCACCATCCTTCTTTGGTACCAGCACTACAGGGGAAGCCCAGGGACTATTGGATTCCTAATTACTGCCAGTTCTAGCATTTCCCTTATCTCCTCCTTCAGAGTCTGTTTATCTCTCTCAGGCACTCTATAAGGAACCTGCTTGATAGGTTTTTGGGGTACTGTGTCCACATGGTGCTGCACCAAGTCAGTACACCCAGGTTTCCCTGTGAACATGTCCCCAAATTTCTTTAATACTGGTCTTATCTCTCAGACTTGATTAGGAGATAACTGCTACGATTTCCATAAGGGTGTCAGTCCTAGCCTCACCAAAAAGATTGGTCACCATATCCCCTTCAGACTCCTCCTGCCATCCACTGTGAATACTGAATACTATGGCTGCCCTATCATGATAAGGTTTCATCATATTGACATGGTACAGTTTGTGCCCTTGTCTCCTACCTACCAGGTTTACCATGTAGTTCACATCAGTGACTTTCCTTAACACTTTAAAGGGTCCCTCCCAAGCTGCTTGCAATATGTTATGTCTGTCAGGAACAAGCACCATAACCTTCTGTCCCTCGGCATACTCTCAGGCATGACCATTTCTATCTTACCAAATCTTTTTCCGCTGTTGGGCTAATGCTAAGTTCTATTGGACCAAACCATTACGTCTGGTCCTGAACTTAAGGACGTATGCCATAATAGACTTCTTGTGAGATTCAATCTCACCTTTCCACTCATCTCAGATCAAATCTAAAGGCCCCCTCACCCTATGCCCATATAACAACTCAAAGGATGAGAAACCTGTAGATTCTTGTGATGCTTCCCTATATGCAAATAATAGATGGAGCATATACTTGTCCGACTCCCTTTTAAACTGGTCTGCAAATGCATGTAGCATAGTCTTTAATGTAGAGTTTAGCTTCTCCACAAAACCATTAGGCTGGGGATAGTAGGGGTGGTTTTAAGATGTTTCACCCCACAATGCTTCCACAAACAAGTCAGTAGGTCTGACATGGAGGTGGCACCTCAATCAGTCAGTATCTCCCTCAGAAAACCTACCCTGATAAAAATGTCTAGCAGCACATTTGTCACCTTTTCTGCATCCACATCACCTACAGAACGAATAATAGGTACTATAGCTAGAAATGGCAGAAGGTAGGCTCTAGGCTCTACCAACTGCCATACTACCTCCCCTTATAGCCCTCTCATAGGATTCCACTTTCTATACAACAAACCTTCATTCTCTGCCTCAATATTACTTGCACAAGAAATATTAGGGATTATAACTAGAAGTGGCAGATGGTAGGCTCTATGCTCTACCAACTGCAGCATTACCTCACCTTCCAGCCCACACTTAGTATCCCACTCTTTATACAGCAAACCTTTGTTCCTGTAAACAGACTACCCTCTTCCTTGCATGTCAGTTGCTTCCTAAGCCATCTCCCTCAAGCTTTTTAATGTAGGGTCCGTAAGTTGAGCCTGTCTCAACTCTACATTTGTGGCCTTCCCAAGCTTCCCTTCTGCAGGAAGCCTAGTAACTTCCGACAGCTGTGCCACACTGTCAATCTGGGTACTATCACTCCCCTCTGTTATTGTAGTCACCATGTCCAAGGGAACATTGGTACCTCCCAACAGCTGTGGCTCACTTTCAGACTTACTGTTACAGGATAGTGCCTTCTCTGAAACAGCCACCACACCAGTCCCAGAATGAGATCTGTCTGGTCCTCCCCAGGCTATCTGACCTACATGCCTGTCTTCAAGTCTGACTATGTGTCACTGCATGCACAGAAGGCACTGCATCATCAAAGTCATTCCCTATCAGGACATCTGCGGGAATATCCTTAAACACAATCTCCCCTTCCACAGGAATTCTAGTAACTTCTGTCAGTTGTGCCTCACTGTCAATCTGGGTACTATCACTCGCCACCATCCTTGTAGTCACCATGTCCAAGGAAACATCAGTACCTCCCAGCAGCTGTGGCTCACTTTCAGACTTACTGCTACAGGATAGCTCCTTCTCTGAAACAGCCACCACACCAGCCCCAGCTTTGGATATGAGATCTGTCTGGATCTCCCTCAGGCTACTGGACCTACATGTCTGTCTCCAAGCTTGACTGCATGTCACTGCATACACACAAGGTACTGCATCATCAAAGTCATTCCCTATCAGGACATCTGCAGGAATATCCTCAAACACACCTACTGCTTGCTTCCTTTTCCACCCTCCCAGTCAAGATGAACCTTAGCCAAAGGTATTTGGAATGGGGTCCCTCCCAAAGCTCTGACTGGAGTGGACTGTCCAAGCAAGTACTGCTCTTCTCTAACCACTGCAAGCCTCACAATGGTTATATCAGAAGCTGTGTCTCTCTTAACAGTCACCTGTTTACCATCTACTAAGATAGGATATAAATATTGGTGATAGATTGGCATCCCTGTTGTTTCCAAACAACTTATCACTGGCAGTTTGTCATCCCCACTTGCTGGCTCTGTCACATTTTGTTTCTCACCCTGCATCAATGGACATTTGACTGCTATGTGGTCCCTCTGGTTACATTTGAAACATCTTATTCCTAACTGTGTACTTGGACTAGTAGTTTCCCCTGTTACTGGTGTACTCTACTGGAGTTGTTTAGCCTGCCTCCCATAGGTTCTCTTATGCCCATGTGCAGCACTGGGTATACCTTTCTTATGAACTGGTGCTCTGCTTGCTAAGTAAAGATCCCCTTTTCTCCCCAAACCCTCTGCGGAGTTATATTCTCTGTCTGCTAACCAGATTCTCATGTCATGAGGCAAAGTACTGAGGGCTTGTTCTATCACCAAAAGGTCTGCCAATCCCTCAAAAGTGGTGACCTGGCACCCACTCATCCATCTGTGAAAGTAAGTACTTAAATCAGCAATATAATTACGTATACTTTCATCTGCCGTGCGTCTATGTTTACAAAACATTTTTTTATAAGCTTCAGGCGTTAGTTAAAACAATCATGAAAACACTTCTTAACTTTATCATAATTCAAACAATCTACATCAGGCAATTTTGACATGGCCTGAACAGCTTTATCATGGAGTAAGGGAGTCAGGACCTGAACCCAGAGCTCACTGTCAACATCATACTGTCTACATACCCTCTCAAATACATGAACAAAACTATCAAAGTCATCCCCATCTCTGTATTGAGAAAAAAGTTTACTGACCTTTATGGTTTCTGGGGTCCAGTTATTCCCTTCCCCATTACCTCCATGACCCTCACTAAGGGTGAGAAGCTCCATTTCATGCCAGTACTGTCTCCAATTTTACTTGGTTTCTAAACGTTTGACCTCCGGTCATTGGGCTTCCATGCACAGTCTCTCTTCAGTCTACAGTCATTTGGCTTCCAGTTCATACTGACACTGTTTCTCCTCAGCCTCCCGTTTATATTGATGCTGCTTTTACTCAGCCTCCAGGCATCATATTCTCTCCTTGGCCTCCAGTCATTGGGCTTCCAGGCGCAGTCTCCCTGCTGATTCCATTTCACGACAATTGGCCTCCAGGCACAGTCTCTCTAACTCTGGATGGATTCTCAGGTCCTCTGAAGAAAATATGGACTGTCCTAAATCGGCAGGCTGCACATTTTCAATACCAAACTGGATATCCTCTAAATAGCTGGTCTGAGCTGAAACTGCAACTAAGGCTAAAATCATTGTTTCCTTAGTCAGGTTGGCATGCACCAGTCCTTTAGCTTCACACTCCTTGGCTAAATGGTTCTTTGTCAGCTTACTATAGTCTTATTATGACATCTTTGCCTGCTGTCCCTGACTAACTAAAAATAAATAAAACTGTGGTGGACTGAGATTTTGTATGTTTACTTTGTGGCTGTTGAGATTGCACACCCTAATGACAACTACCCACAGACTACTGAATTCCAATTAATAATCTCACACGACTGTCAGCAAATAATGTGATATCGAGATAATACCCCACCAGACTGCCAACAATATATGATGTCCCTTACTATCCTGGGTCAGTAACTAAGGAGCTTCAATCCTCAATACTGACTCCAATATGAGACCATCACTTAAACAGGAGTAAAGAGCACAAAAGGAACACTCTATAATGTGGCACTGAACTATATACTTCTGTCCACCCTTAATGTAACTCTTTATTACACACTTACACATTTAGAAAACCTCTAATTGATTAGTTATAATTTCCTATCTCAGTAAAGAACATTGTCCCTGATCTAAACTAAATTATTACAACAGAGCAAAAGCAGGCTTACAATTCTTGGTGAGTCCTTTTTGGGTATCCACTACACAGTACAACTGTAAACAACTGACAACTGCAAATGGCTGTTAACTGACAACTGACTGTTAACTGCCTTTTGCAGGCTCTTTTATAGATTAGCTTAACTGTCACAACTGTTCCAGTTCTAATTTTCATTTCATATTTTGACAATCAACCAACAGCTGTTTACTAAAGCTCCTTGCTGTGTTTCAGCCTCTGACAGTAACACAGAGCAACTGTCAACATTCCAATGACATCATCTGTAGATTAGCTGATTCTGAGATTTATTAACTTTTTTCACAAATATGCACAGTTAGAAATGTAAAGGAACACTGTTCAAGTCTTTATAACATTATGCACAAACAGATTATAAAGTAACATGTAAGAATTTATTTACAATATCATAGATATTCATGCTGGCATATAATACACAGGTTAATCTGAAGTTATGTACAAAAACCTCAGTCAGACATGCTAGCACAGGTCACAATGTCTAATTTCTTCACAACAGCTACTTCTCTGAAGTCAAGGCAAATGTCAAGTGCCTATGGCTGACCATGTTTGCAGTGTATCCCCCAAAGAAACAAATACCCTTTTAGAGGGTCTGACACAAAAAAACAACTGGTGCCAGATCCACAGACTAAAATTCAATGCAAAAAATACATAATAGTAACCTTCGGAAAGATAACCACCCCTGAAAATGACCACATTGATAATTCACCCCTTAAAGTACACCTGGTGGGAACTCATGTTGACAGTAACCTGACCTTTGACCACCGTGTCCATTGTGGTGAGAAAAATCATTCTATGTTTCATAACGTATAAGTAAGGGCAAGGCATCCATGTCCAAAGAGGTCATTTTTCTGCTGTACTCTATTCTCATCAGACCAGGCATCAAGTACAGTGAATCATTCAGCAAATACCTGACAAGGCACTTGCAACAGCCTGAGAGACCACAGTTTCCTCACAAAAAGAATACAGGGAGTAAACAACAAAACCTATGCAGACCATCTCAAAGCCCTATGTCTGTACTCAGTCTCCTACAGGCTGCTGAACAGCGGTCTTTGCCTAGCCTAGAAGGCATCCTCTGATCATTCACTGATGGATCTGTTGTACAACCACAAAACAAATAATGAGAAATATCAAATCTAAGACCTAAACCACTTCTCATTCATAAATAGGATATGATAAAGGGACAGTTATGTGCCTGAAAGACCACCCCTTCTCTAAAACAGGCTTCCCATCCATGTAAAGCAAAGTTCAGCCCTAGCTCTATTCAAATGTAACTTGGACAAGTCTATGGGAAATCAAAAACTTGACCCTGGTTTGGCACATATGTCCCTAATGGACAAGGACAGCCTCTGAAAGCTTAATGTGTACAAGCCTATATAATAACCATAAAAGTCCTTAAAGTATTGACACATATTAGCAATCTTTTTTTAAATATGGTGTAAACTTGGATAACCTTAAAATGGCTCTTGTGCCATTAGCCTAGTAATCACCTATGAACCTATTAACCAACTACCATACCCCATGTATGACATTGGCAGACCATAAAGCATATCTTTAACTGACATCCTCACCACAGAAGTAAAAACTATCCTTTTGGGTGATGTCAACTAACACTGCATTAACTGGTGAACGTATATCACCACAAACAAGTATGCAGATATATTCCTGGACTTCATTAATGTCAACTCCTTGGACTAATTAGTCCAAATTTGGACAACTGATTCAAAAATATTAGACCTGGTCCTCACAAATGTAGGCCCCCTTTGCCCAGAGCCCACAGTTACCAAGTCACTGGTCATGTCTGACCATCATGCAGTAACATTTACTCTAGGTGTGAAACCTGAGTCACCTAGAAATCCATGCATCTTCAAAGACTATGCTAAGATAAAGCCAGTGCATCTAACTGATGATCTGATTAAATTCAAACACCCACCTTACCTAGGTGATCTTGTTTCACACACTGCAATTTTCAAAGTTACAGTCTATACCCACCTCTTGAGCATATCTAAACAATCCTACCTTGGTTTGTGATTTATTGTGGAGTTGTCTGGTAAGAGAAGATTTATTTGAATTTATATGTTATTTGTTATTACTGTTTTTCACTGTTTGTAGGTAGGAAGGGATAGCTTGTTAACAAGATTTACTTGATTCATATTTTGTTGTCTTACCTTTAATTTCACTGTCGGTTGTTAGAAAGGGATAGGGTTTAGACAGGCAAGCTCTAGCCACCCAAGGGGCCTAGACAGCTACTAATTCACACAGACTGCAGAAAGGAAAATCCTGAACATATCCAAACAATCCTACATTGGTTTGTGATTTACTGATCTTTACTGTTAAAAAGAAGTGTGATTGCGAGTGATAGTGAGCAGAAGCTACTGCAGCATAAAGGAATTACAGCTTTTGTCTGGCTTGCAGAACCTGTACTGTCAGAACAACTTTACTGTACTTACTTTAATATTTAGTTGTATATTGCTCATGTGATTTTTTTTGTCATAGAAGTTGATTTAAGTTGTCTTTGAATTCTGTGGTTACTGATTTTGATTATTTTCTTTTACAATATTTTATTCATTTGAAGCTGAATATGGATTCCTTAAATGACTATGCAATTAATGATTTGGTAATGCACAAATATCTTGCATAGTGTAATAAATGCTATGCATATTTAAAGGTAACACCTGATAACACTGTTGATCTGTGTTCCTTGTGTCAAAAGTTGGATGATTTGCTTACCACTGTTAGAAGTAAATCTAGACTTACTGATGATGATTGCACTTGTGCAATTGCCATGACTTGGAGAACTGTTGTTTCATATATTAATGACTGGATTGATGATATAAATAATGTTATAAATAATGTTAGGCAAAAAACAAATAGATCACATTTAGGAAATGAAGCATCTATTGTCTGCAAAGATCATTCGACCCCTATGAAACAAGATGATGCCCTTGAGAACCTTGGAATTCTGGATGCAAGTATTCAGCAATCTGAGGCTGTGGTTTGTTTAGAAGGAAACAAAAAAGTAAGGAAGAAGTTCACAACAAATAATAAGGAAGAAAAATAAACTGGTTAATGTCTGTAAAGTAAAGAGAATACATACTAATAAGGTCACTGCTTAGTTATGTATTGATTTAGCAGTGTTAATAAGGAAATTATTCACAATGTGTATTCAGGAACAACAATTGCTTCAGATAAAAACAGCAGGGGCGGAACATACTAGACATTGTTTGTGTTCCTAAAGAAACTACTGCTACTTCAAGTCAAGTTTTACCACCATTGGTGTCCTGTGATCATGGAGTTAGAAAGGTTAATTTGTTGCTAGATAATTCTGCCAAATTGAAATCTTAACCAATGCACAGAAGGTTGATTACAGATTATATGGCAGCAAAAGAGTCACTATGTAAAACTAAGTGAAGTGAAGTGTTCAGTGGAAAAACTGCAGATGGAATGTGGAAAGTTTTGAAAGAGAAATTGAGTGCAAAAAAAATAAAAAAAAATGTTTAACATCAGAATCTAAGCATACAGCGTCAGGGAGATATATTTCCATAAGAACAAGGTATCTGATTAGGGGATATATTTCGATAAGAGCAAGGTATCTGATTAAGTTGAGAGACAAAAAATATAAGAAATGGAAGAGAGGTCGAACTACAACTTTGAAAAAATAAATAAACAAGCTGGACAAACAGATTAAGCACAGTGCGAGACAAGATCAAGAACATTTTGAAGAAAATTTGTATAAAGATACTGAGCATAATAGGAAACCTTTTTATAGATACATAAGATGTGGAATGTGTAAAGACATACAAACTGATAAACTGTGTGTAGATTATAAAATTTAATGTTAAGTTGTCTATCTCGCCTTCATTCTTGCTGGTGGGTTTGGAGCCGATCCTCGGCTCCGACTCGGCCATCTTCAAAAGCTCGAGAGCTGTTTACTGGCTCGAGGCCATCCTATATCCCATGATACCTGGCACTAGATACACAGATCTCATTTGCTGCTTCAGCTGCGAGGTTGTCTTACTGGCTCAGGTCGTATTTTTTCATTATATTATCTGTATTTTTGATAAAAACTTTATAGTTTTTAGTGTAGATTGCTTGTTGTAGTTACAATTTTTCATAGTATATCTCCATTGTATCTATATTTTCTTTCCTGTATCCCTCCCACTTCTCTTCAGGAAACTCGTTTTAGTTAGAGAGTTTCCCCTCCCCCCCTCACTTCTTCTCTTAGGTAGCCATTTAAATTAGAGGCTAACCTTTTTCTCTTTTCAAAAAAAAAAAAAAAGTATTTAGTGTTTGCCTAGTTAGATTTAATTGGTGTTGGTAGCATAGAATATTATTTGTATTTCTTTGCTGTTTTTGGGTGTAGTAACTTAGTGTGTGTGATAGTTATTACCTGCTATTTGTAGTGCATTGTTCTTGGTGTTCCTTTTTTTTCAGGGATGTCCAAGGATACCAAGGTGTCTGGATTCAAGAAGTGTGACTCATGCTGTCAGAAGATGTCTCTGACAGATGGTCACACTTCTTGTGTCTATTGTCTGAGCGCTGTGCACCTGCAGGACTCTTGTTTGGTTTGCCATGCTTTCAGCCCAAGAGTCCTGCAGGAGCGTAAAAATAAGTTAATCCTATGGGGTTTACTTAAGCCCCAGGATTCACCAGCTAAGGCTCAGCCCGTGAAGTCCTCCAAGCCACCTAAATCTTCAGCTCCCAGTTCGGAGCCATCGTTGGGTGAAGCAATTCCTTCTGCCTCGGTTCCAGCTGGAACCGATGTGCCTGCCTCCCAGTCGGTTCCGACACAAACTACGGAGCCTTCAGGGAGTCGAAAGAGATCTAGGTCTCCCTCCTTGGAGGTAATACACTCAGCTCCGAGGTCTCCTCTGCTCCAATCAGAGTGCAGTCATTGGTCCTCCCACTCTTCTCGGTCCTGAAGGCTTTCAGATCACGGCATGGAGAGAGTGGTCAGTAGGCTGCTGAAATCGCAGGCCCTAGCCAAAATGTTGTCCAGCCCCCCTCATCAGGTGTTGGCTCCATACATGTCTGCAGTTATTCCTCCTCCGACTCCTCCCTTGAGCTCGGAGCCAGAGTTCATTGGGGTTCGAGTCATGGAACAGTCACCACCGATACCTTCTCCTTTGGTTCCGTCGTTGGCTCCGATCACTTCCTTGGTACCATCCTTGGAGGGGTCTGGGCACCGAGACTCCCTCGTCAGCTCCGAGGGGGTGAGTGGCATTGGACCCTTGTCTGACCACATTCTCCCCCTCAGAGCTTCGGTGCAGGTGAGCTCAGCTCCTACATTGACTTCGGAGCCATCCTCCTTGGTGCGGAGAGAGATTCCGATCTCTTCAGAACCGGAGCTTTCTCGGCATCTGAGCAGGGATGCCTTCGAAGTCGTGAAGAGTATGCTGGCCCCTGAGTCAGCCCCATGATCATCCCCATTGGCTCCTCCCACTATGGTGTCTGACTCTGCCCCTCCTCCAGACCCCAAGCGTGGGGAACCAATGCTCCAGGGCACCCCCTTGGGTGTATCTTCTTCTTCCAAGGCCTCCCCTGATCATTCAGAGGAGCCACCTCATAAGAGGAAATGCAAGAGGAAGCATGTTGACTCCCGTGAGTCTGTCACATCAGATACCAACTTAGAGGATTCGGAACGGTCCCCGAGATCCCCCTCTGAAGATGTCTCCTTCTCAGACATCCTTGAGATGCTTAGGCAGAGGGGGAACTGGACTGCCCTAAGCCCTTCCGTGGATGAGTCAGTATTCCTGGATGCATTTGGATCCTGACCTTCCACCTCCTGGGTGTCTCCGCCTTTTGACTCACTGATGTCTGTGGTGGCTCGGAAGGCATGGTTAGCTCCAGACACAGTGGAACCAACCCCCAGAAGATCCGCTAAATTCATAACTGCACCAGAGGACAAACAGTTTTTGACCAGAGGTGTCTCCACTGATGCCATGGTGGTAGCGGCAGCCACAAAGAAGGAGTTGGCAGAAACTTCTTCATCTGTCCATCCCCCTAACAAAGAGTCCTGGACAATGGGCAGATATGGGAAGCAGATGTTCGCTTCACCGACCTTTTCCATGAGGTCTCTGAATTATTTGTGCCACTTTACCTGTCTTCAAAGGGATCTCCTTAAAGAGCTTGGAGATGCCCTCCAAGATCCATCAGCTGAGGGGGCCCAGGCTAAAGCAGCCGCCCAGCTGGCGACTCTTAATTCAGTGGTGAACTCCTCAATGAGGCTCATTTCTAATGCAGCTGATGGTGTGAGTAGAGCCGCAGGCACAGGCGTTGCCCTAAGGAGGCATGCTTGGATGCAGCTATGTAATTTTGCGGAACCTTTCAGAGTGTCTTTCACCAACACCCCCTTTGATGGTTCTTTTCTTTTTGGATCACAGGTGAAGGAAACCCTTACCAGGTGTGAGCAGGATGGCAAGACTCTGTCTGCCGTGGGAGTCCGTTTTTCCACTCCTTCCAGACCATATCCCAAGGGTCAGAAGAGTGGAAAGATGTGGTACCGGAAATCCCAGGGAGCCTTGCCAGACACACATGGTGAGTTCCCATCCAGGGGCAGAGGAGGGAACAATAATAGATGCCTCCCTCGTGGCAGAGGGGGTCCGCAAAACCAGGACAGCAGAGAATCCTTCTCTGAGAAGCCCTTCCAGCACCCCTGAAGGGTTGCCCAGCTGCCCACCTCTGGAGGCATAACACAAGACAAATGCGTACAGTCTGTTATAAACTGAGGCTACAGAATTCCCTTTGTTCACACCCCCTTATGGTTAAACAAGTCCCTTCCAGATGTTCCACCCAATCTAAGGGATCAAGCAGTTCAAGAAATTTCAAAACTGCTAAGAAAAAGGGCCATCCAGCAAGTCCCAGCAGACCAGCAAGGATCTGGAATTTACTCAAGGTTCTTTTTGGTACCAAAAATGACAGGGGACTGGAGACCCATTCTGGATCTCAGCAGACTGAACAGGTCTGTACAAAGAATAAAGTTTCAGATGGTCACGCTACAGTCCATTTTACCCTTTCTGGGTTAGGACAATTGGATGTTCTCTATAGATCTACAGGATGCATACTACCACATCAAGATGGACAGATGCTCCAGAAGATTCCTTCGCTTCCGGCTGGGAGCCAGCCATTATCAGTTCAGAGCTCTGCCCTTTGGTCTCACCACAGCCGCCAGGGTGTTCACCAAATGTATGGCAGTAGTTACCACTCACCTGAGATGGCAAGGATTCCAGGTGTTTCCATATTTAGACGACTGGCTCCTCACTGCTACCATCAGGCATCACCTTCTGTGAGCCAGAGACTATACTATCGAGACTTGCTCCAGACTAGGTATCACAATAAATTTCGAAAAGTCTGCATTGTCACCCTGTCAGTCTATCACCTTTATAGGCGCAACTTTAAATACAAAAGACATGTCAGCGAGCCTTCCACCAGACAGGGTATTAGTGATTCACCAACATGTGAAGGTTTTATTAGCATGCAAAAGAATTCAAGCCAGGTTCGTCCTCCAAACTCTGGGTCTCATGGCAGCAGCGATCATGCTCATTCCTCTAGCTCATTTTCACATGAGAATTCACCAGTGGCTTCTTTTCACCCAATGGTCCTTCCAGCAGCTTCCCATGTCTCACATGATCATGATCACAGAAGCATGCAAAAAGCACCTTGCGTGGTGGATGGTCTCTACATCAGTGCACCAGGGCAGACCATCTGTACTCCCCCCTCCAGTTGCTACAGTGACCACGGATGCCTCCCTGATTGGGTGGGTGGGCATTATCAGGGCAGAACAGTCCAAGGCACCTGGCAACCTCACGAGTACCATCTGCATATAAACGTCTTGGAGATGAGGGCTGTGCTCTTAGAGTTGCAAGTTCTTCAGGATTCTCTTCCTACCGGGACCATTGCAATTCAAACAGACAATATGTCAGTAGTGTGGTACATCAACAAGCAGGGCAGAACTAGGTCCTACCCCCTATGTCAAGAAGCACTCAGACTCTGGCAGTGAGCGATCTCTTCCCAATGGTTTATGATTGCAATGCACATCCCTGGGAGGTCCAACGTCATAGCAGACAGACTGAGCAGAGCAATTCTCATGCCTCACAAGTGGTCTCTGAATCAGGTAGTTGCGGACCAAATCTTCTGCAAATGGGGCCAACCTTGCTGCGACCTTTTTGCAACTCCCTTCAACAGCAAGTGCAACAATTTCTTCTCTCTCCTTCCACTTCCTGGACATTCCCCCAGAGACGCTCTAGTCCATGAATGGCCTCAGGGATGTCTTTATGCATTCCCTCCGTTTTCCCTAATCCTGAAGCTAATACAGAAAGCTACCATTTTGGGCTGCAAAATGATCCTCATTGCTCCTTACTGGCCTCGACAAATATGGTTCCCATTCCTGCATCGTTATCTTCTCAAGCAGCCTTGGACTCTGGACCCAGTTCCAGACCTTCTGATCCATCAATCGGGTGGGCTGCACCAATCTCTACCATCTCTCCAGCTCACCGCTTGGTTGCTCCACTTCCAACTTTAGCAGGCTTCCAGATATCTCCCCCTCTGTGCACAAAATTATTTTATCATCGCACAAGTCTATGACTAGAAAAACTTACGCTAGTAAGTGGAAGCGTTTTTCTTCCTGGGCAGAGGCTAAGAGTATAGAGCCCTTTTCAGCCCCTGTACACCACATTTTGGAATTTCTTGTGGAACTTTTTCATGCTTCCGCTACAATTAGAGTTCAGTTAACTGCAATTTCAAATTTTCACATTGGCCTTTCGGAAAATAATATCATGTCTCATAAGCTATGTAAAGCTTTTCTCAAAGGGACCACTCTGCTCAGGCCCCCAGTGAGAGATCCTCCACCTCCGTGGGATCTAAATTTGATTTTAGCTTCTTTAATTTTGCCCCCTTTCGAACCTGGAGCTTCTTGTTCCTTGAAGTTTTTATCTTGGAAAACCCTTTTTCTGGTAGCTATTACTTCAGCCAGAAGAGTTTCAGAACTTCAAGCTCTTTGTATCCGTCCTCCGTACCTAGTGTTCCACAATGACAGGGTTGCTCTCAGGACTAATCCTTCCTTCCTTCCTAAGGTCTCTTCAAAGAATAACTTGAATCAGTCCATAGACCTTCCAGTGTTTTTTCCTAACCACTCTAACAGGGCGGAATATAAATTGCATCAGTTAGATGTTCACAGGCAACTACGCTTTTATTTGCATAGAACTAAGGACATCAGAAAATCGGACCAGCTTTTCCTTTCCTATGCTGAGGGCAAACAAGGCCTTCCAGTCTCAAAAGTAACCTTATCCAGGTGGTTGACTACTATCATCACATTCATCTATCAACTGAGGAATAAAGAATTGCCAGTTAGACCAAAAGGTCACTCCACCAGAGCTTTAGCTACTTCTGTGGCCTTTCAGGCGAGGTTGCCCATGGAATCTATTTGTTCTGCGGCTACGTGGGCAAACCCACATACTTTCATTTCACATTATAAGTTGGATGTGGTTTCCAGGAGCAGAGCTGATTTTGGTTCCACTGTTCTGAGAGTTTGTTCTGATGAGCCACCCAGGACTTTAGGTGCTAGGGACGCTGTCCCAACCAGCAAGAATGAAGGCGAGATGGACAACTTAACATAAAGAAGTTATGTACCTACCAAAACGTTCCATGTTAGTTGTCTTCTTCTTGCCTTCTTTCTTGCGTCCCACCCTCCATCCCCCTATCCTAGTGGACCGAGAAGAGTTCCTTATGGTTTTTCACTGGCTGAGTCTTCTCTGGCTATTCCTTTCTGCCTAGTAGCCTATCTGGTAGGATTTATGCATTCTAGGATAGGATTCTTTCCTTATGATGTCTGCAGTTAGACTTACCAAACGAAATCTGGGTATCTAGCGCCAGGCATCATGGGATATAGGATGGCCTTGAGCCAGTAAACAGCTTTCGAGCTTTTGAAGATGGCCGAGTCGGAGCCGAGGATCGTCTCCGAACCTAACCAGCAAGAATGAAGGCGAGAAGAAGACAACTAACATGGAACGTTATGGTAGGTACATAACTTCTTTTTCTCAGACACAACAGATTATAGATATATCTACAAAATCTTATGCAAACAATTTGGCTCCACAAAGGTGGTGATACATTGTCATAGTAACATCCAGGCAACCCCAGAAACTGAGATAAAATTAGATTATATTGAAAAAGAACTGCACAAACTGAATCCAAACAAAGCACATAGAGGAGATGGAATTAGTAACAATGACCTGAGAACACTTCAGCAAGAACTTGCAGTACCATTACATCTATTATTCACTAGAGCATATAAATATAGAGAGATTCCTCAAGATTGGAGACATATGCTTATTAAACCTGTCTTTAAGGGAAAGGGGAGTAGGCCAAACCCAGAGTCATATAGACCCTTAAGTCTACTTTCATGTTGTGGAAAAATAATGGAGAAGGCAATATTGGATAAGTTATCGTCAGAACTGGATAGGTTGGGATTTGAAACCATATATCAGCATGCATATGTTGAAAATAGATCTATTACTACCTGTAACATGATGTTCTATAACAATATAATAACAGCTATGAATGAAAAGTTGTGCTGTGATGTAATTTATATAGATTTAACTTCAACATTTGACAGGGTCAGACACAAAACACTGATCATTAAATTAGTACAACTAGGTATTGATGTACTCTTGATAAGATGGATAGTTGCATGGCTTGCAAATAGGACATGAGAAGTATCATACAGCAGTTGGACAGGTGAAATCCTTGGTTACAGTGAGGGTATCCCACAGGGCTCTGTCCTAGGCCCTTACCTGTTTAGATTGTATCTTTCAGACCTAACCTTTTCATTGGATGTGTTTTACAATCTATATGCGGACGACCTGAAATTCGGTAAACTGATTACGTGTTACAGATAAGGCATGTCTGCAAAAGAAATTGACTAAATTGACCATTTGGGCACAGAAAAATAATATGTTGATAAATACATCAAAAACTAAGCATATTAGATTTGGGATACATAAATTGAAAGGTGAATATTTAATACAACACACAGTGATTGAAACTGTAGATTAATTTAATGACCTGGGTATATATGTAGATCCAGCTATGAGTTCTTCTAATCATACCAACCAATTGGTTAATGATAGTTATAGAACTATAGGTTGTATAAAAATATTTATAAAGTCTAGGAAATCAAAAAGGAATGAAGTTGTTGCTTGCTAGTTACATTAGACCCAAATTTGAATATGGAATAAAAATATGGAAACCCTATAAGAAAACAAACATGAGTAAACTGGAAAGAGTACAGCAGAAATATACCAAGGGCATCCATGGATGTGAACATTTAAGTTATTATGAAATATTAAAATATCTGAACTTGCACATTGTCTCTTACAGATGTCTAAGAGGAGATCTTATTCAGGTATATAAGGCATTTAGAGAAAACTACCTCTGGGAATGTTTGAGGTTATCAAAAAGTACTAGAGAATGATAAGACAACCTAAGTAGAAGATTCTATAGGAATGAGAAGTGTACTGATTGGTTCTCTGACAGAGTGGCTGATGAATGGAACCGACTACCAAATTACATTAAAGCAAGTACTAGTTTAGATATTTTTAAGAACAGCCTGGACACTTATTATGGGAACAAGTGTTATGGTATATTGGCACACTAGAAGGGCATTAATGCCCGTGATTGAAATAGTTGTATGAATGTATATACCTCAAAGCTAGCACTGAGTCCTTGATCTCCATAAGACTTAAATATAGTGCCAAGTTTAAGAATAAAATCATTTGGCAGAACCCAGTATCAACAATCTATACAGTAAGAGGAAGAAATTCCTAGCCTTGAAAAGCAAACTTAACACTTCATCAGCTAGTGAAGTGATCAAAATAATCAACAAAGAACTTAGAATCAAAATATGTGAATTATGAATTGCCACATATGCATGCTAAGGATAACCATAATGCCTTTTTCAGCTATGTCAGGAACCTACAAATAATAACTAGCAATGCTCAGTTATACTAAAATAGTATCACATACTCAGTCCCTGAAGACATTAGCAACATGTTACTGAACAACTTCAGCTCACACTTTACCCCTTATCTTCCCTAAATTACTCAGCATGTGAGCATGCCTATGCCACCCCCCCAGTTCACCTTTGAGAAAATCCCAAGCACTCTTTTCAAACTTAAAAACACTAGCTCCTGCTTCATAAACATAAAGGACGTTTTTGAACAAGTCATTAAAGCAATAGACTCAGAAAAATTAGTTCACTTGGCATATATGAAGTTGGCTTCTATACCATTCCACACTTAGACATCATTGATAAGCTAATCCAGTTAAATGTAAAGCTTTATGTTACCTGCTCATTCGGAAACTGACTCACTGATAGAGCCCAGTCTGTTAGTGCTGGAGCACTCTCACAGCTAAAAGAAAGGTTATCCACAGTGTCCTGCAGGGATCGCGCCTAAGCCCATGACTCTTTGATATCAACTTCTCTTATGTTAAATCAGGCACCAAAGACCTGTGGCTGATGAAATTAGCCAATTATTGAAAACCTGAAGTTGTCATAAATACCACTGATGATCTATGCATTGTGCAGGAGGGTATAACTCATGCTAACAAATGGTGCTTGGAGAAAAGCCTCAAACTAAATGCCAAATAATGCAGCATTGTGTCCTTTGGAAAACTCGTTAATTCCTGTTCATATCACATAGGCAATGCTCCCCTAAAAATCTATTTGGTCTTTAGAGACTTGACCATTTATTGACAATGAAATATACTTTGACATACTTTGACCACCATGTGACCACTGCTTTTAGGAAATCATTTTATATAACTAGATTAAACACCAGGGGCATAGCTTCTAAATCTTAAGAAGCCATTACCTCCTTATATCCCTCTTTATCAACCAATAAAAATATATAATGCCCCCTTTGGTATGTACTTGGCTAGGCAAATGATTCAGATCAAGAGACACAGTGATTCCTTACCAAAGAAGTCACGGGCATGCCCTCCATGAGGATTCCTTATCACCTTTAAGTTCTTTCACTCTTTTCAATTTTCTACTCACTATTGAGATGAGATCTATGCTTTTCCTACAGAGACTCAAAAGATCTTGCCCTACATAACCTTCTACACATTTAAAACTAATACCACCTCAAACACCCACAAAAAGGTCTAAGCTACCACCAGAATATAAATAGGACCTATTGGTGGGAGAGATATCTATTGCAGAGAATACCTGTGTTACTGCATAGAATCCCTTAGATGTAAAGCAGAGTAGCTCTATGGCCGTTTTTAAGCATAAGCTGGAAGACTGGATGGGTAATCTTAAATATATTTCAAGTCCAGCCTCTCTAATCCTTATATAAATAGGCTGAAACTAAGTCACAGTTTTGTATTAATTCAGTTCTTGGTGAATTTCTGTGATCATTGGCTAGGCTGCAAATGGTCAATTGGATCAGCAGCCTAGTATGAACTTACGAACCTAAATAAGGCTGTCATGGGCAATGTTGGTTGTTTATACTGCATTATATGATATTACAATTACTTAACTGTAGTATCACAGTTTTTTTGTGGCATTTAAAGCTAAGTCAGAAAATATTTGTTTCTTGTAAAATATCAATAAATTTACTATTTTCATGCCTCCTCCTCCTGCAGGACAGAGCTGTCCAAATCACAACTGCTCTGCAGAAAGGAAGGTAGATTGTAGCCCTAAGAACTAAGTGCACTGATACTGTTTTCATTTCTCTTTACAATAAAGGTTTTCCTGCTGACATGTTTGCCTATGTCAGATTGTGGGCGGATTCCCTTGTATCTGTGGTATGTTATGCAGGTGGAGACAAATTCCTCTGCTAAAGTATTTGAGAAGTTCATCGTAAAAAAGTGGGCAAGATTTCCCTTCTTTTCATTCCAAGGCAATGAAATGAAAGTTTTGTAAAGTACAAGGCAGATTTCTGGTATCTACTGTAACTATATTTTAGGGAAAAACATAAGAGCTGATTTAAACTGTAGGAGAGGGTGGGCTTTTCCTTTATTACAAAGTCCCTACTTAACAAATTGTATTTAGTGTTAAGGGCACATTTTATGGCAAGGGATTATCTATAGTTAAATAATGTCTGTAAACATTGCTGGGTTTTCTGATTATGTAAGTGAAGTTACATGAAGTGGGATCTTTAGAAAGGGTCGGAGCAAACTGCATAGAAAAAAATAGAAATTATGGGAACAATACATACAAATGTTTTGGAGGAGAAATGAGGTTTAAAAAAAGATAGGAACTGAATAATTTATGCAATGCTGTATTGATCATATTGTATGGAGTAATATATGTGAAATATAATGTTTCTAATTGTGAACTTGTTAATATTTTTTTTTTTACTTTTATATAAATGTAAATTTGCTTCTATCACAAGTAATAATTCAATAAAGGTGTTTCTTTAAAGTGGGTCAGTCTTTTCATGAAATTTTATAATACCACTGTCATATTAATGCTGTAAACCTGATTATGATACTGATAATGTATGTTGCATTTATGTGCCCTTATTTGCATGCTAACCTTATAGTTATATGTTCAGAGTATCTGCAAGAAGATAAAATTAATTAGTGAATAAATTCCATGGAAGTAATAAAAGGTGTTTTACAGCTTATGGATAGAAGTTATGGTCTAAGAATATGTGAAAGAGAGCTAGGGTATATCTTTGTTGAAAAATTATAAGGTAATGTTTTTATCTTGATAGTAGCAGGATTATTGTTAAGATTATGAAGTTATGGTACAAAGAACTATGTGAAAGGGGAGCTTTTAGGGTATACATGGAGAAGCATGGGGAGAAAAGTTGATAGTTCTCACCCCCTAAACCCTTTCCCCTTTCCTGGGTTTTTAAATTTTTTTAATTTTTAATTTTCCCCCCTTAAAACCTTTGGGGGTTTTTTTCCCTTTAAATTTTAAAACCCGGAAAAAAAAATTCACCAGAAGATTTTTCCGGGAATTTCGCTTTTTTTGCCTGCCCAAAGGCCACAAAAAAATTGGCCCGGGCTTTTCCCTTTTCCTTCCTGGGGGTTTAAAAAAATTTTTCCAGCCCAAAAAGAACCTTTTCCGGGTTTTTTTCCTAACCACTCTAAAAAGGGGAATAAAAATTGCCAGTTAGAAAAAAGGAAACTCCCCCGGCTTTTATTTGTGGTTTTAAGGCATTGAAATGGAACTTTTTTTCCCTTGCTGGGGAAACCCCCACCAAAAAACCTTTCCCATTTACATTATAATTATTTTTCCAAGGGGGAATTTTTTTGGTTCCAAAAGGCCCTAAGAGTTTGTTTCTGTGGCCCCCAGGCGGGGTTTCCCCGGGGGGCCTTTTTTCCCCCACGTGGGCAAAACAATTTTCTTTTAAAAAGTTATGTTTTCCAAGCGGCCTGTTTTGGGTTCCCTTTTTTGGGTTTTTCTTGGCCCCCAAACCCCCCTTTATCCTAGGGGGAACCGAAGAAGGGGGTTCCTTTAAAATGGTTTTCCCCTCCAAAGCTTCCGGGTTATTTTTTTTGCCTTCCTTTCTTTTTTCCCCCCTTCCCTAGGAAGGATTTTCCTTAGGGTTTTCATTAGTTTTCCCCTCGGGGTATTTTTTCGCCGGGCCCATCGGGGAAAAGGATTTAGCCGGGAAAACTTTCCTTTTAAAGGGGCATTTAAAACCCAAACGTGGGGGAACCAAACCCGGGAAAGGGGAATGGAAGGCCCGAGAAGAAACAATTTTAAATGGAGGGGGAGGTGGTTAACATAACCCTAACACAACAGATTATAGATATATCTACAAAATCTTATGCAAACAATTTGGCTCCACAAAGGTGGTGATACATTGTCATAGTAACATCCAGGCAACCCCAGAAACTGAGATAAAATTAGATTATATTGAAAAAGAACTGCACAAACTGAATCCAAACAAAGCACATAGAGGAGATGGAATTAGTAACAATGACCTGAGAACACTTCAGCAAGAACTTACAGTACCATTACATCTATTATTCACTAGAGCAAATAAATATAGAGAGATTCCTCAAGATTGGAGACATATGCTTATTAAACCTGTCTTTAAGGGAAAGGGGAGTAGGCCAAACCCAGAGTCATATAGACCCTTAAGTCTACTTTCATGTTGTGGAAAAATAATGGAGAAGGCAATATTGGATAAGTTATCGTCAGAACTGGATAGGTTGGGATTTGAAACCATATATCAGCATGCATATGTTGAAAATAGATCTATTACTACCTGTAACATGATGTTCTATAACAATATAATAACAGCTATGAATGAAAAGTTGTGCTGTGATGTAATTTATATAGATTTAACTTCAACATTTGACAGGGTCAGACACAAAACACTGATCATTAAATTAGTACAACTAGGTATTGATGTACTCTTGATAAGATGGATAGTTGCATGGCTTGCAAATAGGACATGAGAAGTATCATACAGCAGTTGGACAGGTGAAATCCTTGGTTACAGTGAGGGTATCCCACAGGGCTCTGTCCTAGGCCCTTACCTGTTTAGATTGTATCTTTCAGACCTAACCTTTTCATTGGATGTGTTTTACAATCTATATGCGGACGACCTGAAATTCGGTAAACTGATTACGTGTTACAGATAAGGCATGTCTGCAAAAGAAATTGACTAAATTGACCATTTGGGCACAGAAAATAATATGTTGATAAATACATCAAAAACTAAGCATATTAGATTTGGGATACATAAATTGAAAGGTGAATATTTAATACAACACACAGTGATTGAAACTGTAGATTAATTTAATGACCTGGGTATATATGTAGATCCAGCTATGAGTTCTTCTAATCATACCAACCAATTGGTTAATGATAGTTATAGAACTATAGGTTGTATAAAAATATTTATAAAGTCTAGGAAATCAAAAAGGAATGAAGTTGTTGCTTGCTAGTTACATTAGACCCAAATTTGAATATGGAATAAAAATATGGAAACCCTATAAGAAAGCAAACATGAGTAAACTGGAAAGAGTACAGCAGAAATATACCAAGGGCATCCATGGATGTGAACATTTAAGTTATTATGAAATATTAAAATATCTGAACTTGCACATTGTCTCTTACAGATGTCTAAGAGGAGATCTTATTCAGGTATATAAGGCATTTAGAGAAAACTACCTCTGGGAATGTTTGAGGTTATCAAAAAGTACCAGAGAATGATAAGACAACCTAAGTAGAAGATTCTATAGGAATGAGAAGTGTACTGATTGGTTCTCTGACAGAGTGGCTGATGCATGGAACCGACTACCAAATTACATTAAAGCAAGTACTAGTTTAGATATTTTTAAGAACAGCCTGGACACTTATTATGGGAACAAGTGTTATGGTATATTGGCACACTAGAAGGGCATTAATGCCCGTGATTGAAATAGTTGTATGAATGTATATACCTCAAAGCTAGCACTGAGTCCTTGATCTCCATAAGACTTAAATATAGTGCCAAGTTTAAGAATAAAATCATTTGGCAGAACCCAGTATCAACAATCTATACAGTAAGAGGAAGAAATTCCTAGCCTTGAAAAGCAAACTTAACACTTCATCAGCTAGTGAAGTGATCAAAATAATCAACAAAGAACTTAGAATCAAAATATGTGAATTATGAATTGCCACATATGCATGCTAAGGATAACCATAATGCCTTTTCAGCTATGTCAGGAACCTACAAATAATAACTAGCAATGCTCAGTTATACTAAAATAGTATCACATACTCAGTCCCTGAAGACATTAGCAACATGTTACTGAACAACTTCAGCTCACACTTTACCCCTTATCTTCCCTAAATTACTCAGCATGTGAGCATGCCTATGCCACCCCCCAGTTCACCTTTGAGAAAATCCCAAGCACTCTTTTCAAACTTAAAAACACTAGCTCCTGCTTCATAAACATAAAGGACGTTTTTGAACAAGTCATTAAAGCAATAGACTCAGAAAAATTAGTTCACTTGGCATATATGAAGTTGGCTTCTATACCATTCCACACTTAGACATCATTGATAAGCTAATCCAGTTAAATGTAAAGCTTTATGTTACCTGCTCATTCGGAAAATGACTCACTGATAGAGCCCAGTCTGTTAGTGCTGGAGCACTCTCACAGCTAAAAGAAAGGTTATCCAGAGTGTCCTGCAGGGATCGCGCCTAAGCCCATGACTCTTTGATATCAACTTCTCTTATGTTAAATCAGGCACCAAAGACCTGTGGCTGATGAAATTAGCCAATTATTGAAAACCTGAAGTTGTCATAAATACCACTGATGATCTATGCATTGTGCAGGAGGGTATAACTCATGCTAACAAATGGTGCTTGGAGAAAAGCCTCAAACTAAATGCCAAATAATGCAGCATTGTGTCCTTTGGAAAACTCATTAATTCCTGTTCATATCACATAGGCAATGCTCCCCTAAAAATCTATTTGGTCTTTAGAGACTTGACCATTTATTGACAATGAAATATACTTTGACATACTTTGACCACCATGTGACCACTGCTTTTAGGAAATCATTTTATATAACTAGATTAAACACCAGGGGCATAGCTTCTAAATCTTAAGAAGCCATTACCTCCTTATATCCCTCTTTATCAACCAATAAAAATATATAATGCCCCCTTTGGTATGTACTTGGCTAGGCAAATGATTCAGATCAAGAGACACAGTGATTCCTTACCAAAGAAGTCACGGGCATGCCCTCCATGAGGATTCCTTATCACCTTTAAGTTCTTTCACTCTTTTCAATTTTCTACTCACTATTGAGATGAGATCTATGCTTTTCCTACAGAGACTCAAAAGATCTTGCCCTACATAACCTTCTACACATTTAAAACTAATACCACCTCAAACACCCACAAAAAGGTCTAAGCTACCACCAGAATATAAATAGGACCTATTGGTGGGAGAGATATCTATTGCAGAGAATACCTGTGTTACTGCATAGAGTCCCTTAGATGTAAAGCAGAGTAGCTCTATGGCCGTTTTTAAGCATAAGCTGGAAGACTGGATGGGTAATCTTAAATATATTTCAAGTCCAGCCTCTCTAATCCTTATATAAATAGGCTGAAACTAAGTCACAGTTTTGTATTAATTCAGTTCTTGGTGAATTTCTGTGATCATTGGCTAGGCTGCAAATGGTCAATTGGATCAGCAGCCTAGTATGAACTTACGAACCTAAATAAGGCTGTCATGGGCAATGTTGGTTGTTTATACTGCATTATATGATATTACAATTACTTAACTGTAGTATCACAGTTTTTGTGGCATTTAAAGCTAAGTCAGAAAATATTTGTTTCTTGTAAAATATCAATAAATTTACTATTTTCATGCCTCCTCCTCCTGCAGGACAGAGCTGTCCAAATCACAACTGCTCTGCAGAAAGGAAGGTAGATTGTAGCCCTAAGAACTAAGTGCACTGATACTGTTTTCATTTCTCTTTACAATAAAGGTTTTCCTGCTGACATGTTTGCCTATGTCAGATTGTGGGCGGATTCCCTTGTATCTGTGGTATGTTATGCAGGTGGAGACAAATTCCTCTGCTAAAGTATTTGAGAAGTTCATCGTAAAAAAGTGGGCAAGATTTCCCTTCTTTTCATTCCAAGGCAATGAAATGAAAGTTTTGTAAAGTACAAGGCAGATTTCTGGTATCTACTGTAACTATATTTTAGGGAAAAACATAAGAGCTGATTTAAACTGTAGGAGAGGGTGGGCTTTTCCTTTATTACAAAGTCCCTACTTAACAAATTTATTTAGTGTTAAGGGCACATTTTATGGCAAGGGATTATCTATAGTTAAATAATGTCTGTAAACATTGCTGGGTTTTCTGATTATGTAAGTGAAGTTACATGAAGTGGGATCTTTAGAAAGGGTCGGAGCAAACTGCATAGAAAAAAATAGAAATTATGGGAACAATACATACAAAATGTTTTGGAGGAGAAATGAGGTTTAAAAAAAGATAGGAACTGAATAATTTATGCAATGCTGTATTGATCATATTGTATGGAGTAATATATGTGAAATATAATGTTTCTAATTGTGAACTTGTTAATATTTTTTTTTTACTTTTATATAAATGTAAATTTGCTTCTATCACAAGTAATAATTCAATAAAGGTGTTTCTTTAAAGTGGGTCAGTCTTTTCATGAAATTTTATAATACCACTGTCATATTAATGCTGTAAACCTGATTATGATACTGATAATGTATGTTGCATTTATGTGCCCTTATTTGCATGCTAACCTTATAGTTATATGTTCAGAGTATCTGCAAGAAGATAAAATTAATTAGTGAATAAATTCCATGGAAGTAATAAAAGGTGTTTTACAGCTTATGGATAGAAGTTATGGTCAAAGAATATGTGAAAGAGAGCTAGGGTATATCTTTGTTGAAGTTTCAAGGTATTTTTTTCATAATATTGACGTGAGAAGTACATTGGAAATTTTTTTAAGAATTTTAGTTATCTGGACAAAACATATGTTTGGATCAGAGGTGCTTTTTTTGTAATATGGATATTTTACCTTGATAGAAAGATGCATTTAATTAGTTCTGGAAGCATCAATATGGGTTTATGTTGTTGCTGATTATAATGCTGGTGGTTTAAAGCTTAGTGTTATTGCAGGTCATGATTTGGAAAATATGAGCAAATCTGAGCAACTGGAAGGTGTGAATATTTCATTAATGCATGCATGTATGTATTTATTTTTTCTACATTCACAGAGAGCAACATTCTGGATATAGGAGGATCTGTGATTAAATTAAGGTGTTTTTGATTTTAAACATTTATAGAATTTTTTTATATGTTTCATTTATTTTTATGATGGGTTGATTACATGCAGCACTGTATAAGAAATGGTTTTGAGACTGTATGTCTCACGGATTCAGTGCAGCTTGAAATATTGACAAATGGTAAAAGTAATTAAGATAACTGTGCTTCAATATGGCAGAAATCTGTGATATTAAGTTGCTTATGTCGAGGTGGAGTCTTTACCTATTTGCGTTGAAATGAGTATGTTGCCAGGAATGCTAAGTGTAGGTTAAGCATTACCCTGCTTTATTAATATGACCAGTCTGAACAGTGATATGGTAGGAAATTAAGATATATTAAGTAATTATTCCCTTTCTTAGATTGTGTAATTTATTCCTGGGGTAGGTTTTGAGTTGAAGCCATGAAGGTTATTTCACTGAGAGTAATTTTTGATGAAACATGGAGAAGCATGGGGAGAAAAAGTTGATAGTTGGAAGGAATTGTAAAGAAAGTGACCCATTGTGTTGCAAATTGTCATTGCAAGTCATGCTGGACTTCTGAAACAATGTTTTCATCATTTGTTTATTTTATTTTTTAATATTCTATTCACCCATTTTTGAACAGGGAACTGAACAAAGTGTGTTTTTGACTGACTATAGACATATGGGAATTTGTTACATTTTATGTAAGTATTATGCAAGTATATTCCTTCTGGGTGTGTCTTTCTCTGTTTTATCCATTTGCTGTTTCAATCCTGATTAATATTTTTTTTTGCAATAAAAAAACAAAACAAAATATAATGAAGAAATGTGGCATGTCAAGTCAAATGGCAGGTTCATAGATTTTAATTAGCTTATGGCCAAAAGAGACCTTTGAGAAGCTCAGCCACATCTTCCAATTTTGTAGAAGACTAACAATGTCCCCCATTAAGTAGATTTTCTCCATAAATCCCCATTGTAAATATACAATTACTCAGCCAGTCATCCAGATTGGTTTTAAAGGTTGCTGGGGAAGTATTCTACTTGATAGCTAAGGGCAGCCTATTCCAGAAAAAGAGTATACTTTGGGCTAGGTATCTGTCATGTCCCTTGGTGCTCTTGATGTGGGAGTACAGGTTTTAATCTCTAGAATGAGTGTTTACTTTACCACTGGGTGTGTGTAGGTGAAGGAGTTCAAAGAGTGCTGGGTTGTTTATTGCCCAAAAGGCTAAGCAGAAATCACCCCTCAGGACTCTATATGATGGTGGGTACAGGTTCATAGACAGAGATTATAGTCTATCAGAGTAGATAAGGACACTGAGACCTGAGGTCTTTTTGGCAGAAAAACATGGTCGTTTAAGCTAGTTTGGGTACTAAGGCACATACAGAAGGGATCATTATATTCAATGATAGACTAAGAAGGGATGAATAAAATAGGGCCATAGCTTCTTTGGACCTTAATGAGATACCACAAAGGATAAGTTGTGTAAGGTAGAAGTATTTTCTAACTACCACACAAATGTGGTTGTCAAAGAAAGGTATGTAATCTACATACATATTCAATTGTCTGATAAATGTGTGAAATTTAATTGGGATGTTTTCTATATGGAACGCAATAGTGATGTTATATTTGCCTAAGGAAACTATGCCACATTTCTTGGTTTTGATGGTATGAGTGTGATTAATACACCAAGCATTGTTTGTTTGTTGCAGTCCTTGCTAGAGAATGTGAGCATCAGAATGAGATTTGATAACCACACCAGTTTGGAATCATCATAGACTACAGAAGTATACCATTAAAAAATGTATATTGATCACCTTCACAATTATTGACGGGAAAAACACCGAGGTCCAAGTCACAAATGTCTTTCAGTTTACTGATGCCAGAAAGCTGAATACAAACTTCAGAGTTACTGAAGAAAAGACAGTTGAAGCAGAAGCAATGTTAGTGCTAGAAATCTAGCATGTCAAGAAGAAATGGTATAAATTCAGAGTGACATTAATAAGAATTTTGGTCAGAAGGCTTGCACCCATGGGATGGAAGGATGAATCTCTGACTGTGTCCCACACAACCCATCTTTGACTAGTTGCATTGGCACTGGAAAGGTCTGGCAGGAAGGATGTAAGTGAGATGACTCGATTGGGTAACACCTATAAAGAGGACAATGTGATGCATCCATGAAGTACTAGCCAACTAAGAACAGGCTGCATGGAATTCTGCTGTGTAGCCAGACAGGTCATGTGTCATATCATGCATGGACAAGGCTGTCACATAGAATGTGACATAATAAATGCTCAGTGTTACACACTTGTCGACTACCTGCTTAGTCAGCCATAAATATTTAGCTACAGAGCTGTTGACCAAACACACATTCAGTCAAAATGAGCGAACCCATGCGCGCACACACACACACACACACACACACACACATATATATATATATATATATATATATATATACATATATATATATATATATATATGGTTTACTATCAATATTTCAAACTGAACTCTGTCGACTGCAATTTGTTCTAACACAGAAATTCAAAAATGGCAATGTCAGACATCAGAAGCCAAACTTAGAATGGGTTTTAACATGAGTTCCTAGTTTGGCTTTTGATGTTTGACATTGCCGTTTTTGAATTTCTGTGTTCGAACAAAGTGCAGTCGATGGAGTTCGGTTTGAAACTTTGATAGTAAACTATATATATATATATATATATATATGTGTGTGTGTGTGTGTGTGTGTAGAGTTTGTGTGTGTGTATACCTTAATTCTTTTTTGGAAGAGACCCAAATGATATATGCAAATGAAAATCAAGGACCATTAAGGACACAGATTTCAGTTACATGGCTTCTGAATGCCCATACTTTTTTCTTTTTAAGTCTTTTCCTGTGCATTCAGCCCAATAAAGCTGAAGTCCAGTAGTGGTTGACATGCATGTTTCAGCCTTTTTTGTCAGTACAGCAAGTGCTGATCAAAAACATTGCTTGCCATGGAGTAGTGATGGCAGACCACAGAACAGCATATTAAAGCCCTATGTGTTTCATAAACAATGGCATTCACGGGAGTTAAGTATCCTAGATGCACTCTTAACCCACTGTGTAAACATAGTACTCCCTTTATGAAGTTCAAATGCAACTGAGCCTCCAACATCAAATGCAATTCAAAAACATTGCAACAATGGGATATGGGCTGTTTCCAGCTACATAAATTATGAGACCAGAACAACATACCTACAATTAATGTGTTTGTTGTATTGCCTATGACCACACCAGTCCACCATACAAGCTAATATGTTACTCATCTATCAGACACGAAGAGCACATCAACAGTGATCTACCAAAAAGAAACTTTGCAAAATAGGAAAAAACAGTGGCACTTTTAACCATGGACAATAGAGTCTTTGGTGGTACAGAAAAACCTGCTACAACAAACATACATGTTTCTATCCACTCCACTTCTCCAGAAAATGGGAGGTGTCAGAGCACCAGATCTTTCATTACCATACTATGGTAATAACCCTAACTGCTCCACCCTGCATAACAAATATCAATTTTTATGAATTGCACTTATGCATAATAGCAGAGCACAGTAAAGCAGGTAACAGATACTAGCCTTCTTGAGTATCTGTTTCCTGCTATGGTATGCTGCATTTCAATGGCAAAAGTACAACACATCGATTGGAAACATCTGTGGGATGAAAGGCAAAGTACATATTGTGCGCCCTGTGCACCTGTGTACCATACATAAATACAGATGTTCTTTTATGGTCTGGCATTCAGTACTGTGATCCATGTCTATGAATCACAGTACTCGATGCTAGCATTAAACATGGTGCACAGAATGTATGCATGCATGTGGACACTGTTGTTGTTGTTGTTGTTTGTCTTTCAGCTTTTCCCTGTTAGGGGTCACCACAGTGGAACTCCGATCTGCTAATGATTGGCAGCAGATTTTCACGAACGCCGAGATGCCAGCTCAACGTTCAACCTTCAATGAAGGCACGCCCATTTACACATGTCTTTCGAACGCCCACACAACCGCTAAATTTATGAAATTCCTGACCTGAAAAAATAGCATATACTAGAAGTGTTTAATCTCAATGTTCCATAATCTTGAATTAGTAATATCATCATCAGCAGGTTAACTGTCACCAACTCTTTGATTCAGTGCCATACTCCTGCCTTTTGCTGGATGTTCTGCTTCCCTCTACCTTCTTCCTGTCTGTCCCAAATCTTCCTCACCATCTGTTCTGTTGATCTTTTCTGCAATTGGAGCTACTTTGGCTTCTGCTCTTATGTCTTCATTTCTTCATCTGTCCCACAGTGTGCATCCTACTGTCTTGTACCTTACTTTTCAGCTTCTTTTGGCATCTTCTCTGTCATAGACTACACCTGATACTCTATGCCAGTTGCCTATCCTTTATTGAAATTCTAGCTCAGAGTCTGCCTGTAATGCACATCATTTACATACAGCAACTTTGTTGATCTGTTCCCTCTGACCTGTTTGCTAATGTAGTCCCTCACCAGTATGAACAGCAGTGGGCTCAGAGCTGAACCTTGGTGAACACCCATTCCCACTGGAAACCCCTCTGTGAGGCCAAACACTGCTCGTACTTGAGTCATTGGGTTCTTGTACATAGCCTGCACTAATTCTACCAATGTTTCTGGGACTTCAAACCACCACAGTACTGTCCAGATCAGCTTTCTTGGGACCTTGTCATATGCTTTCTCCAAGTCTAGGAATGCCCAGATGGAATCTCTCCTCATCTCTAGCTTCTTATCAAGTATCTGTCTCACTGCAAACATTGGGTCAATTGTGCTGCATCCTGACCTGAATCCAAACTCCTCATCTTCCATCTTCCATTCTACTACTATGCATATCCACTTATCAGTCACCCTCTCCAGAACTTTCATGCAATGTGATAGGAGTTTGATGCCTCTGTACTGTCCATAGTTGTTGATGTCCCCTTTGTTCTTGTACACTGGTATGAGTATGCTTATTCCCCAGTCATCTTGGATACTTCTTTCTCTCCACACTGCTATTAGTACCCTCAGGAGCCATTTCTCCCCTAACTCACCCAGCATCTTTATCATATTTGCTGTGACCTCATCTGAACCTGCTGCTTTCCCTGACTTCATTTTCCTTAGTGCTGCTCTTACTTCTTGTAGGGTGGGCTCCTCTTCGTCTCTCATTTTTGGCTGTTTCTGTGGCAGTACAGCTTCTGTGGGGTTTTCTTTAGTCAGAAGCTTCTGGAAATACTCCTTCCATCTACCTTTGATGTCCTGTGGACTGGTGAACAGGTTGTTGCTGGCATCCCTTATGAAGGGTGTTTGACTATCTTCTTTATCTTTCTGTCTTTGTCTTGCAACCTAATATAGTTTATTTGTACCACTTACTGAGTCACTTTCCAGAAGTTGGTAGTGTGCCTCCAATGCCCTATTCTTTACTATTGCAACTTCTTTCTTAGCTTCTTTGTTAGCCAACCAGTAGCCCTTCCTAGCCTGGTCAGTCCTTTCTATCTCCCACTTCTTCCTGCACTGCTTCTTTCTTTTCATGATTTCCTGGACGTCTGCATTCCACCACCAGCTTTCCTTATGTACCTTATTTCCATATCTGGCTTGGACACATATCTTTTCTGTAGTCCTAACACCTGCTGTTTTTAGGCACTGCCATTCTTGTTCAACATCACCTATTTCCTCCTCTTCTTGGGGTGCTAGAGCCCTCAGTAATTCCTTGATCCAGTCAACTTCCAGGTCTTCAGCCTGGTCTCTGTTGACCTTAGAGCCTTCTCCGACCACTGCTTGCAGCTGATTGTGGCAGCTAGTGGTTTATGCTGTGGGCTGACTGTTTCTCTGGGGATGACTTTGCAATCATAGATTCTACTCCAGTGCCTTTTCCTTACTAGGAGGAAGTCTACCTGAGTTCATGTTGTCTACTCTTGTATGCGATCTTGTGACTGTCTCTCTTTCTGAACCATGTGTTGGCTACTAGCAAGCCATTTGCCAGACAGAAGTCTAGAATGGCTTCTCCTTCTTTATTCCTGTTGCCCCACACATGTGGACCAGGCAGTCCTCATATCCTGTTCTGTCTGTCCTGATATGTGCATTCAAATCACCCATTATCAACACCAGTTCATGTTTCCTGCTTTATCTAGTAGGTCCTGCAACTGCTGTCTGAATGGACTCTTTTCCTCACTATCACAACTCTGCTGTGGAGCATAGGCTGAGATTATGAATACTGCCCTATCATTACACTGGAGTCTGATTGCATGAGTCTGTCATTAATTCTGATGATATCCCTCACTGCCTTCTGAAGCATCTCTCTCACCACAATTCCTACACCATTTCTAGCCTGTCCCCCTCCTGAGTAGTAGAGTCTGGATCCCAAGCCAAATGGCTTTGCTACACTGCCCTTCCATCTTGTCCCTTGGATACATGGGATGTCCAGCCTCCTCTGTATCATAATGTCATCCACTTCCAAGCTGCATCCTGTCAGTGAACCTACATTAAGCGTAGAAATTCTCAGTTCATTTTTGGCAGGTTGGTTGGTTTTATGTCCATCTTTCACAAAACAGAGCTATCCCAGGTAACCCAGGCTAGGCAACTAGACACCAGCTGGTCAGTAGCTTATTGACCCAGGGCTGCTGGGCTTTATGGTGGGCACACACTGGCCAGTAGGGGCACATATACCCCTCCTACCATTAGCAAGGGTCCCTGGCGTAGGTCAGAGTAGCCCGGGTCCTAAACCTACTTATCACCAGTAACTAACCATGCCCATTTTGGCGACATTAGTCAACATGACCAAGTAACCTAGAGGCATATTTTATGCTGTTGAGTGGCTAGCCCTGCCACGGTACACAGATTGTGATCCCTGTTTTCCTATCTTCAGGATACCGTGCACCACAGTAGATGCCCAAAGCAGGTGGTCTGTACAACTCTTCCCCTATAAGGCACCATGTAGAGTTTGTGCTGCTGCCCACAGCTCAATTTAGTAATGAAAGAATTAGTAATGAAAATATGAATTAGCAATATCATAGCATGCAACTAAAATTAGTCTAATAGCAAACCAAAGCTGCTTTGATAAATCCCATGTTATTACCTATGAGGGCTTGCAAAATACTTTTTACCCAGTGCTAATAATTATAGTGCAGATGTCTTTAAAAGAAAAACAAAATATTTATTTGTCTGATGTTAACCTGCTCATTTCCTACTAGAACTGATACATTTAGGGTCCTGTAAAAATCTGACTTTTGCCTTGTAAATTACATTTCTCAGACCCAGAAGCAAGCAGAACTGCCTGATTCTATACTGGATAATGTTTCTAGATAATGTCCAGCTGGGTCCATAATAATTCATCGGGTCTTATTTTCTGAAACCTAATCAGTCTTGACTACTCAAAGCTTTCACAACTCAGATAGTGGAAAAACACAAAGTTGAAACATAATTATAAAATGCAAGCACATAAAATGCTGTTGGGGGGAGTCTGGGGACCACTGGGGGCTTTACCTTCATACTCCTGATCCTTCAGCATACTAGTTCCAATTTCACACAATCTTGGAGTAGAATCAAATGTTTATCGAAGTTATAGCTAACCTTTTCTTTTTACTCTGATTTACCCAACCTTGCAGCTAGTATAAACACAAAATATTTATTAAACCTAGGTTCAATAAGATCAGTTCTGAGTAGTCCATCCCTTTTCCCGCCACAGAACAATTTATAATTTCTTGAGAAAACAGAACAAGATAAGATATCTTACTGATAAAAACTGAGCTTCTGCTATTATCATATCTTCCATTTCCAGAGCATGTTCAATTCAGCACAGAAAAAAAGAAAACTATTGCATATTTTTGATACATTGAAACAGCATCAATGCAAACGGAGTTCATTTAATTCTCAATTCAAAGTTTTACATGAAAACTACTTACAATTTTGCAGACTCTACTCTCAAGGCCTTGATGGGAGTGGCAACCCAAACATACCTTTATTGTTTTATGTGTCTGTTTTATAAGGTGTTATCCTTAGTATAGTTTAATCAGATTTTCAAGTCTTATATATCTAGTGGTGAGCCAGGTTTCAGACAAGTGATCAGTACTTATTTGTGTGATCATTGTTGTGTAATACAGCTTTTCTCTGGAAGAATAAATTCCTAGTATACCAGGGACTTCCCCTTTCCTTGTAATATTGCATCCTTAGAGTTGTTAGATATAAGCAGTAGGTGTACAGGGGATATAGTGGCAGCTCCCTTTTGAAATGTTGTCACTCATAACAAGGAGTGACAACCAACTGAAAAAAAAGATCAAAAATACAGATGAACCGTAAATCTTGGGCATCGCTCTTCACCTTTAAACTCCTTGTTTGTAAGGGGAGCAAGACTTCTGCACCTCCAAAGTCCTCCCACCCCCAAACTTATGTATACCAACTCCAAAATTGCCATACCTCATAAAAAAGGAAATATCTAAGAACTGAACATCTCAGACATGGCATATGTAAGTCTGTTTTTTGGGTCACTTGGTCTCCCTGATTTTTGGGACTCGCTCTAGCAATTCCCAGCATTTCAAATTGCAAGTGGGGGGCCCCTCCCCCAAGTACAAAAATGCTTTTTTCCTGTGATTTTCATTGTATAGTTGCCAAAGATCCATCTAGTGCAATAGGAATTGTTTTAGTGGAAAGGAATCAGTTTGAGTTATTACGCATCTTAGATATTAGATTTGCAACATATTTTGCATGTGCAGTTGTATTCAAATGTCATCTAGCCAAATGATGTGCAGATAAGCTATAGGACTAAAAGTATGCAACCATATCACAAATGAGTAACCCACAGTAAACCTCAAAATAAGACACTGCGTTTACTTGCACATAAACATAGTGTAGACATATGCAATTATAGTGAGATTAGTGGAAGACATTTTTTGACTCTAGACTTGATTATGATAAAAGAAAAATGTAAAAATGGGTTATATCAAATTTAGCTACAAATGTAGACTGCTAATGTCTGAATCAAACAAGTAAATTTACATGAAGTAACAAACTTAAGCTGTTTACAGATTTGTAGATTGTTGTCCTTGTTGAAGAATGGCACACATCATGATATACTTTCCTCTGATCAAGAAACATTGCTCTCTGCTTGAGCAAAAAAGTATTGTTCCAAGTAAAGTAATGTTGTGGACAAGGGCTGTCAGTCACACCTGATTCAGTTTTAAGACTGGCTTCATTTCAGCTTGGCAGGAGTCTACCAGTAGACATTATCTATCTAGACTTTGGCAAGGCCTTTGACTTGCCTCTACAGTGCAAGGTGACAGAAAAAACTGGAAAAGCTGCAGGTAAGACCAAGACTGAGGAATTGCCAGTCAAACGTTAGGACATATAGAGTTATGTTAAGCAGAACAATACCAGGTATTAAGAAAGTCTGTCTTGGTCCCACTACCCTTCAATGGGTTTATCTCTGGTCTGTTTGTGGGAACAAAAAGCAGGATCAACTTTTTTGTTGATGACATAAAGATAGGTGCAATAATATTGGGGGATGATCCTAGTGAAGCATTTAGAAAGGCTAACCAAGTATGCAGAAATGTGGCAGTTGAGGTTAAATGTACTTGGAGGGTGACAAGCCTTGTGTGAAATATTAGCTAGGGTAAAGTAACAGCTAACAATAGAGTTTGAAAAAGGTTATAGTGGGGATGGATTATACCGGGACTGGACCATCAGTAGTAGAAGTGGAGGGCAGTGGTAGCATCGAACTGCATGCTATGATGTATCCTCAGAAGGATAGATACCACTTGCAAAGAGGTAGTGTTTCTACTCTACAGGCTCTCAGTGAGACCACAGCTTCAGTACTGTGCATGGTTTTGGAGACCGTATTAGGAAAAGAATACCAAGTTGTAAGACGGAATCCAAAGGAATGCTACCAAAACAATCCTTGGAATGGCATCGAATGAATATGAGCAGAGGCTAGGGAAGGTGGAGTTTTTATCACTTGAGTATAGAAGAGACATGAGGTCATGATACTGATGCAAAATATTATGTCATAGAGATATGAAGGGTCACTGTGAACAGGAAGGACAGAAGAAAACCGAAGAGAGCACAGACAGCAGATTGTAGGAACTAGCAGGGACTAGTGTTCATGGTCCTCTGAAATTATGTTTTTTACAGAGAGGGAGGTGGAGTACCAGAATGGGTAGTGGAGAAAGAAAAACTATCTATCACTAATATTTACAAAACTTAGTCAGATGAGTTGTCTTCATGCTGTAACCATTTATTGGCCAAATTAAGTAGATTGTACAGCCAGGGCCATGCAGGTTTCATTGCAGAGAATATCTAATTGTAAAAATGCTAGGGTCTGATAAAGGTGCCTGAGCTCTGATGGAGGTTCTTACCCAAAGTCACAATAGTATTTTATCTTTTGACTTCACAGTCACTGAGCTGAATAGGTGGAACCATGCTATTAAACAATGAGAGCATGAGACTGACCTTCTTGTGCAGACCAGCTCTGTCTTTTGGCTATATGCTGCAAGGTCACTGAGACAATTTCCACATCATCAGTCAGCATCTTCTTTTTTCAAGAAAGCTGGTTCATGTTCCAAGAACACACCTTGAGGCAAGTGGAACATATTGCCCCAGGAAAGCGTTCATGTCATCAGGCGACATCAAGTTATGAAGAAACTAGTAACTCTGAAATCCTTTCCATCTAGACAGATCACATTGAAGATCACCTGTGCCAGGTAGGACATACACTGTTTTATCTCTCACAATGTATTCCTTTAATAATATAACCTATTGGGCCATTGTATCAGTTTGACCTTGTTGCCATTTCTTCACTTCAAACATACTTTGGCCCTGATTGGTCCCCAGCTGCAGTAGTGCATCATGGTTTCAGACCTGCACCCTCAGAATGTCTTCCATTATGGGATACTAGCATTCACACATCACCAAGTGCACCAGATTGCAAATATTTCCCCCCAGCCATTTTTTCTATTCAGATACTAATTACTTGCAGAGACAAGTTGAAGATGTTGGCAAATAAAAATGGGGTAAAGTGTGTATGGCAAACCTGAATTCTGATGTGTGATATGTGCAGCTTCTGTGAAGATTCTGTGAAGTCTGTCTACCCCCATTAGAACTGTATACCTAGCTGGATTTACAGTACTGAGTGACCTACTTGGGTAAATTTGTGGAGAGGTAGTTACTATAACAACAATCCACAGGACAGGTGAGGATTATGATGAGATCTCCACATGAGTAGCTAAGGTTTAATCACGAGGGCTATGCTCAGGTGACTAAATGCATACACAAGGAATGTATAATGAATGAGCCTGACCCAATGCACACTCTTACCTTGGGTCAATGCTGTTATTCTTATTTATTATTATAGATGTCTAAAAATAAAATATTTTATTTAGTTCTGTCTTGGTCCTTAGATACTGAAATGACTAAAAAAGAGATATGCAAACAATAAATATTCATTTTTATGAAATTATTTTTCATTACTATGCAAGTAATGATTTAAGAGCACTTCTGTATATTCATTCAGTGTTTCATGTTCACTTGCTTGACCATTAAGATATACAAGTAAGTTGAAATAGCATTTTCCATATTGTTGCTGTTTCAAACTACATTTGTAGCTCTACCTCCTCATTTACATGCAAAAAGTATAATTTTTAGTGTATTTGGTTTGCCACACCTTGTTATTAAATTATCAAAAATATGTTTATTTACAGTAAATAGTTTATTTTACAGACACATGCACCCACACATAAATTGTTAAATTCAGTTCTGAAAAAAAAAGACAAGATGACTGGTTCAGCTAGTTGTCACAGCCAGAAGGGTGTAACAATGTAGCAATATATGAAACAGAGTAATTACTTCACATGCACAATTAACCTGGCAAACGTTTAGTTATAAAACAAGAAGACAACTCCTAAGCTGAATGCAGGTCACGCTGTGCAATTCTAAGGTGTGGAATTTGTGGTAGCCTGTGCACGTAGTGTTCACTAAATAAACCTCTAAGAGGATTAGTCTGAGAGGTTAAGGTTCTGTAATATACACTTAGCTGTTTACAGTATGAAGTAAAACATTTTACTTTGCCTTTTAAAAAGGAACGATGGTATTATTTTGGTATTGTTATTTTTTATTGGATAGCATAACTCATTCATACCCCACAGCTCTGGAAAGTGATTAACCTCTTATAACATAAACATCTTCAGAGTCTTGAACCTTAAGTTAAAGAAGCAGAAACCAATGAATGTAAATATCATGAGAACAGTAAAGCCTGCTAAGCATGTGCAGGCATCAATCTGGTATAGCAAAACATCTTCTTTATAATGCTATTAGTTAATACATTCAGTTTGTTTGTGTCTTTCGGCTTTTCCCGGTTAGAGGTCGCCACAGTGGAACTCCGGTCTGCTAATGATTGGCAGTAGAGTTTTACGTGCTGGCTTGCCGGGCCTAACGCACAACCTTTAACGAAGGAACGCCCGTTCATGCATGTCGCCACACAGAAGACGCTCTAACTGAGAATCGAATGGGCAACGTCTAACTGTGAGGCGACAACGCTACCGCAGCACCACCGCCGTCTTTCTATAAAAAAAAACCTCATTAAAATGCAGAAGATTCATGGCTTTCATTTCTGCTTTAAATTTTCAGACAGCTTTCCATATTTTACACAGGGAAACATCAACAACACTTTGATTCAGTCAGCCTGAGGTTTCATATGACTAGAAGAAATTCCCTTCTGAATGCCCTTTTTGAAAAAATTACAGGACTTTGAAAATAATATTAATAATCTGCCGAATTAACTCTCTAAACAGCACTCTGAATATGTCAAACTGTACAAATTACAGTACATTTTTCAGTGAGAGTTTCTTCCAGTATCATCTAAGGTTTTAATTAATGCTGTGCAGTAATTTGTAAGTCATTTGCTTTAACAATATTAATACAGAAATATAAAATACTGAACATCTCTATCTAATGACCCCCCCCCCCCAAAAAAAAAAAAAAATAGCAATATCTCCAATGGAATGCACGCTGTTTGGAGGGTAAATATTTTTCTGTCTCTTACTATAATAGTTTATTTCAGTGTCACTTGACAATATGTAATGGATTCATTTATGAAAATTTGAATAGAAACATGAATGTGAATAACAGATGACAAACAATGGTTAATAACTCCATTGCAGTATATCCAAGCCAGAAATTTCTAGTGTTATTTTACATCTTACACCCCACCCTTTAGTTCGTTATCTATCATTAACTGGCAAGTTATTAAATTAAGAAAGACAGTTCTAGCCAAATGCCATGACGCCATAAGGAGCTATGAGCATGAAACAGAATTACACAAAAATGTGCTGAGCTATTATGCTTAAAATGTTAATGTCACTTTGACATATTAAATGTTTACTTGTTTTATACCATCCTGATTTTTGTTTCCTGACTAATTTACTTTATTATTTCTGTGAATGCTTGTGCTTTTCATAATGTTTGGTATTTCAAAGAGAACCACTTTTGCATTTTTATGAGGTTAAGTGACACCATTACAGAAATTTGTTTTATGAGATTAATATTTCTTGTCCATTATCTTTTTCTTTGGGAGAGCAGTCACATTTGCAAATGATTTGCTTTGCACCTTGCAAGTGCCAGGAGGGATGAAAGTCTGCTGAATCCTTTTTATGTTTTACATATTGTTAGTTGGAGACTTGGAATGCTAATGCATGGAAATCCAGAGGTCAATTACACTGAGTAACTCTACGTAACTTCAGTTAAAATTTCTAGAGTCAGTGGCTGCTTGCTTAAAATACCACACTGCATTGTTTTTTTGTTACCTGAAGTGCCATGTGTATGCTGTAATAGGTGAAGTGTTGCTCTTTGTTTTCTTTGTACAAAAACAACACACTGATTTGTAGCAGTACAGTCTTCAACAATTAAATAAAAAAGGGCTGTAAAGCAGTAACTGCCCTCTGATTTTAACTCAGGAGATGTTAATCCATAACTCTAGCAGCTAGTCCATGGTGGTAATGCACATCACTTGCACATAACAATATATGCAGTTCTTAAGATTACAGATGCAGATAAGTGCTCAGAAAGCCCTCCTACTGAGCATTATTCTGAACACTGCATCACTTCTGGGCAGACTGTATGTTGTTGCGTATGGGAAGCCCTCAGAATAAACTGTAGGTTATGTCATTCCCACTCTGAGCCAGTCATCAAGGAGCCTGAATCCTCATGACTCACACTGGAGAGGGACATTTACTTGGAATACAAATGGACACACTCAGTATTTCCAGATGCAGACCTCTCTGCATCAAGCACAATTTCCCTTAAGAACACACAAGGAACACACTCAGCCCAGGATCTGGGTTTCTCTCTCTGTCTCTCCCCAGGTCCCTAGTAAGGCTCCCCACTGACACAGCTTCAGAGTTAAGTCCTCAGCTAAGTGCCTAAGCCAAGTCCTCCACCATTCTCTCTGTGAAACCAGTGCTTCGTGTCCCTGCCCAAGTAGCTGACATATACACACTCTCTGAGATTTCATTTTCACACACACGCACCTGGGAAAGGCTGGCACAGATTACCCGCTCTATCAATTTTGCCCAGACTATAAGGTAGATTCATTGCCACCAGTCAGTTACTATAAAGCTCTTAAAAGGTTATCCAATTATACTGAGAGAAATTGATATTAATACAAATGGTAACATTGACCAAACAGCCAGACTTTCAGGAGTGGCCAGAGTTATCACCAAATAAATATGTGCAAATACTCTCAAAACATAAATATCTTTTCTAAAAGGACCAGTCACAATGAGAAGTTTAAATATATTTAATAATAAATAATAAAAGAACATGAAAATACTAAATATCTATTTACAGTAAACATTAGAGTTTTAGTCACAGGGAATATTAAAAATAACACAGATGGAAAGTTTCACACAGTCATAGAAAAAACAGTATTTAGCTAAGCTCATTATCCATTCCTGACTGACTAAAAGAATCACTGTTTCTACTTACTGAATAGAGCAATGCAAGATGGGTGAGTGGTCTTTGTTGTCAGATCGATGACAGAATACAGAATGCTGCTGAGACTTTAGTCTCCTCTAATATTAAAACATTATTTCTGTACAGAATGATATCACATACATCTAGACATCTGACTCTGTTTCCCATGATATCACCAACACTAGAAGCTGCCAGTGTTTTAACACTTACATGTCAATAATTCACACACTAGAGCTTTGCTCAGATGTGGTGCAACTGCTAGAAGTCAGAAAATCATAAAACCATTTCACTCTTCCTACAGAAGCTACCAACTATTCTCTAGCACATACTTTGCCTCTCTGGCTCCATTCAAAACTGTGGGATAACATCTTTATGGCTCAACCCATAAAGTAATTTAATTTCAAAAATATTTTGCAAAGTCAGGTGGATTAAGATTAACCTCTTCACTTCCAGTATATGCTGTTACAATGTATACATTTAAACAGTTACAATAATGCATGTACATTTCTTTTCCTTCCAGCAGGGCACATTGTTGATACATTTTAATAAAAGCAAACCTCACAAATACATTTTCAGCGCAAGTATCTGTACAAATCAGTTTGATATACAAATGACATATAATTGTTTACAAATGTCCAGCTAGCTATGCTGGCATATGTTACAAATCCACTGCCTTATTTCTCCTGGCATGGTTGGCAGTTCATCCTATCATCACAGGTTATAATAAGATTGAATATAGGAAACAAGAAAATAGGCAAATCATACAATCCAAAGTAAGACCAGTCTTTTTTTGAAAAAGTGCTTTTGATTAATGGGTACATTATATATCTGCAAATGTTAGAAGTGTACTTCGGAGATGGATTTTAATAGTTTAATAGTATATCATCATTATAACTTACTGAGTAACAGATTTAAGAACTCTCACCAACAGTACTCATGAATTTTCAATAAAAAAGGATGCATATTACAGATCACATTCTGTGCGGATAACTATGAAAGATAGACTGTGGGAATAAAAAAAGAAGGCATGTCAGGTCACACACAAACTTAAAATGGAGAAAGATTTAGTTAAAGTGGAAAGCAGTAAATGATAACCATAAATGAACATAAACTTAAAGAAGAACCAAGAAGCAAGGGAATGGATGAAGGGTAGGGCTGATATTCTTAGGAGGAAACAGAAATAATGGGGACAACTAGTCAGACAGAAGTAAGCAGGAATAAGGTAGTAGCTATTTCTAAAGATCAAAAAATGGAAGTGTAGCTTGAAAATTAACTACTAACACTGCAATAAATAAATAAATAAATAAATAAATTAATTAATTAATTAGTAAAAGTGGGGGATCTTTACATCAAACAGCATGTAAACCTTAGAAAAACCTGCTTCAATATGCTATATGGGAAAGTAACTGTAATTAACTAGAAACATAGCCACTGGGTATAGATGGAAGAAGCAGGACATATATAACATACACAATTAAAACAGGTAGAAATTAACATTTTATTTCATTATATATTCATATTTAGCATTAATAGCCTACTGTATCCTGCTGATTGTTTAGTTTTATTTTACAGTTCATACCAATATGATTTTGTTTTTACAGTCTTTTTGTTTTCAGTCAGTTCTTCTCCCATGGCACGCTTTTTAATTTACCAACAGCATTTCAGATGCTTTACTCCATGTTTATTTACTGTGTCACTGCTGTGAATCACTGGCTTTTTAAACTAGGTTCACTGTGATTTGTTAGCTCTAAGCTGGTAAAATACTGTTCATGGTGCATGTAAACCTTCTTTCTGAAATATGTAAATTATATATTTTTCTTATGTTTAATGTCTGCAAATCCTATTAATCCTATTAATTAATCCCTATAGTTTACTGCTGTGGACTGATGTTTTGTATTAGTCATCTCTGACTAAACGTTCATACATTTTCAAAGCTGATCTAGCAGGCCTTAATTAGCTTTGTAGTGTGCATTATGGACTACTGAGTGCCATATGACATGCAAACTTGTGTAATTTATTTCACAAAAAATAATTTTAGATTTAATTTGCATAAATATATAAATAAATAAGGCTGAATACTTGCTGCCTGCTCCTAACTATTGAAAAGTAGTTGAACTAAGGGCCAATCAGTGATTTACAAGTGTTTGCTAAACAATGGTGTTCTTATAGAGAGAAAATCCTAAAATCATTTTAGATGAGGTAAATTGGACAGTTGAGTAGTTTTTTTTTTTTAATTGGGTTATGCCAGGAATTAACAATTGCAGTTAAAGGTGGACTAATGGCAAGAACAAAAATGTCCACTCACATTGCTGGCAAACCACGTGCAACAAGAATTTTATATTTGTATGAGAGGTAGCAGAAAGAACAGAATTGTTCATTAAGATCAGTAGCTTATGCATTATGTAAAGGGAATGGCATAAAATGTGGGCCAAGTGATTTTTATCTGTTGCCAGAGTCTGTGCTTTAGTGAGTAGCCTGGGTACAAGAAGGCTGCAAAGAGACTGGGAAAGAGAGAGTGACTGTTGGTCAGATCACTTTTTCCCAGGTAATGTACAAGGGCCACTTCATTTACTATATAGAGATGCTGCCAGTGTGATGATTTTTTTTCAGACACACACAGGCAGTATATCATGTAGCAAAATGCATGTACAGGCCCACATGCACACCTCTTTCAGTAGGTAGGATGTAACATAAAGAAGCCATCCTTTTAGTGTGACCATTCAAAGGGTTCCACCATTCAGCTTTTAAACTTTAAAAGAATGAATAAAACATAAATGGATGACCAGTGGATACCTTGGGACTTGAGGTCTATAAGAAAGCATATATTTTAATTTAGGTTTATAGTGGTTAATGTTGCAGAAGCCTTTTATGATACAAAAAATGCAAACTAAGTATACAAAACACAAATGATTTTTTTTTTTCATTTGCACATTCGCTAACCAAGAGGGAGGACTAATCACAGGCCTCCATTTCATCCACTATAAGGAATCTTGAGCAGCAAGAAGGCAAGGAAGATCAAATCTGTTAGGCAATTATAAAAGAATTCTGGATAAACACATTAGACAAGAAAAAAAGTACAATCTATAAAATGATTACAAAAAAAAAAAAAAAAAAAACAAGGGGGAAGGATAGAGTCCCCTTAGCTGTTGATAAAATTGGAAAGGAAATGGCTGCAGAAATAGTGTGTAAAATGTTTATTAGCAATCAAGAGAGTAGTGGTCTCCTGTATTCATGGTGCTAAGTACTTCTGCTGGTTTTACCAAAAAGATGCAAAAATCTCATCCAGCCAGAATATCATTGGCCCGCTATCTAATTAAATGCTAGTTTTAAAATGTTGATAAAAATATGAATGAGGCTGGAAACATTACCAGGAAAACTGGCCCATAAGGCACTATGTGAGTTTGTAATAGGCAAATTTTCTAGTAACAAACATATTAGTGTTTTGTTTTATTAAGAAAATAGGAAAAAAGTTACCTAACAGCACTTTCATTTATCTATAAAGGCATTTGGGATACAGACTGACACTCTAAAGTGAACTACAATGTCTATAAAGCAGGAATGGTAGAATTGCTTATGACTGACAGATTTAAAAGAACATTGCCAGGTAATATAAGACACAGGTTATACCAAAGTGATCCCAGAAGTTCATATATGCTAATTACTGCAGTTGAGCATGTTCTGGTAAATGATCCTTTGTTTTAATACTGAAACGTGTATATCTAAACCTAAGTCATTTAACAAGTCATTGCAATGTGTGTATCTAAACCTAAGCCATTAGTTAACAAGTCATTGCAATGTGTGTATCTAAACCTAAGCCATTAGTTAACAAGTCATTGCAATACAAGGTTCCAAGTACATAGCTAACTTACTATAAGTAATGGAAGAAAGGCTATGTAGCCAGAATATGGTTCAGTAAAGGGAACGGTGTTGCTACTAAGAATATGCAAATGTTTATCATGCATATTTAGAAAGAACACTCATGAAATATAAAATAGATGTTAAACATAAAGAATCTGCAGTTTGTCACAGTGCAATTACTAAGGTCAAGAAAAACACAGTAAATTTTGAAGGCAAAAAACAGCAAGGTTTACTGGATTCAGACACTATGGCTTATTCACTGAAAAGTTCATATGTGTGCAAGCATAAATCTAATAATAACCAGAATGTACAGATAATTTGTGTTCATGGAGAGAAAAAGAAAATATTTGCCATTACATACTTAGAGCTTCAGACCGTCATAGGAGAAATAATCCATCTTGTAGCAGTAGATCCTGAACTAAGCCATAATGTTATTCATGGAAAAGATGCCTCCACTTTAAAGTCATATGGAAGTTATGGGAAGAAGGAAAAAATAATTATTTGCAGCAAAGAGATAGCCCTAATAGAGAAGAAACCAACTAGGCAAGTGCAGTATTAACTCAGAATGAAATTGTCCTCCATGTATGGGTGACCTCCACGTAGCCCAGTTCACTCCCACATTCCAAAGACATGTAGTAAGTGGATTGGACACTATAAACTGACCAGAGGTGTGTGTGTGTGTGTGTGTGTGTGTGTGTGTGTGTGTGTGTGTGTGTGTGTGTGTGTGTGTGTGTGTGTGTGTGTGTACAAGTCTGTGGGATGGAAGACCAGCATCAGGGCTTGCCACCCTGTGACGTGAACCTCAGCTCTAGATGATTGTCACTGTTGAAGTGACACCCTGACCCCAAGTCGAAAATGGGGAAGTGGGTGTATGGATGGATGGACAGATGGACTGATGGGAGGCTAGCGCTGAACTGTGCTTCTAAAATACACTTAGAAATATCATATCAAAACAAAGGAAAGGAGTTAGCCTAGATCTTGGTAAGGGAACTACTATATGGGCATAGTTAAATGATGAAAACAACTCTATAAAAACAGACCACACTCAGTTTGGTAGAGCCACTCTGACTATGGAGATTTAGTGAGTCCTGGAGTGAATCTGAACTAAATCCAAGGCATCCACTGCGACCAAGAAAAAATAACTATATTTTAAGCATGCACTGCACTTTTTGAACTGTATTTTGCTCAACTGCTGTTTCATTTTTTTTTTTGTTGTTATTGTTGCTTTGACTCTTTTTTACTGCACTTTGAAATCATAGTACTTCTGTAGTCCATAGCATAGGCTGGATTCAGATCTAGGCTGTTTAACATTAACTGAGCACTAAACCAGCCATCCTACATTAAGAAGGCCCTCCTGCACCATGGGGCAGATGTGTGCAACCCAGGATCCATCTGAGTTGGGGATTGTTGGAATAAGGCTCAGTTTTGAGCTTTTCCATTAGCTAGTTTGTGTTTAAACTGTTTAACTTCACTCACACAATGGGATTTAGTGCTGCTGTGTATACACGCAAATGCTTAGAAACAACAACTTTCTCTTAATAACTGCTAGAGAACCCTCCTTAGCTCCACTGCCTCACTGTGTTACAGTGAGCAACTCAGCTGTACATTCTGAGGCATTGATGCAGTCTTCCACCCATGGCCTTCCACAGAATAGCTGTCCTTGTTAGTCTCACAAGCAAATCCTGGTCCATCTAGCCCATCCTCACTAGTCACTACAATATGTACCTGCCAAAATGGACAGACAGTTCCCCGCCATGTCTCCAGCCAACCTGATTGACTTGGGCATCGTGAGGCAATGTAGCAAATGCCTCATGTATATTGACAACCACTTGCTCCTAAAGCAAACAAATATAGTATGTGAGAGATATAACTATACCATGAAATTAAAATCAGTCCTCTCACATAACAAAAAAGACATACAACAGGTTGTCAGCACACATACCTTCCTTCTCACAAAAGAGAAGGTCATGACACATAAACCCACATACGCAGAGGTACTCATTAAAAGCCCACTAAAAGACCAGAGACCTCCCAAGTGCAAACAACATAGCACATACTGGTACAAAAACAGAATCCACCACCACACATAACAACACATATATCAGTGTCTCAACAATTAAGCCTCTAAGGCAAAACACCTCAAAACCAAATGTTCTGGTTATAGAAGACTCAATAGTGAGACACAGAGATGTCAGACTCACTAGATTGATCAAAGAGAAGGTCACTGTCAACTGCCTGTCAGGTGCCAGGATCCAGCAAATCACGCACTCACTCAAGTTGCTCAGCAACAATTACCATTATGACTCTATCATAGTGAATGGTGTGAATGACTTGAGACATACCTCTCTGGACTATATGAAGAGAGGCATGACCAAACTCTCAAATTATGTGTCCCAGGCAGGTATATCCCTAGCCCTAAGCAGCATTCTACCTTCACCAAGAATGATGTCACAATACAGACAAAAAATGATTGATTTCAATAATTGGCTTAGCTTCTGGTATCACTCCAGGGGGATCCAGTACATGTCTGCCTGGGAAGACATTGTTGACAGACCACTCTGCTTTGCTAGAGCTGATCTTCACCTGCCTCCCCAAGGTTTTCAGATACTGAAAAAGATGCCTGCCTCCCCACTTTGCCTTTTTAGGCAATGCCCAAACAACAAAACTTCCAATGTAAAGAAATCCACTAAATACAAACTCAAGGTCATGTTGCTTAATGCTAGGAACTTGAACAGTAAACTGCACTCCCTGGAAGCACTCATCTTGGAAGATGATGACTTTTGTGCAGTCAAACAGACTTGGTTCAAGGCTGCTGAGAGCACCCCGACCGTACAAGGCTACAATGCCTCTCACACGTTCAGACCCCAAAACAAGTATTAAAGAACCAAATGTGGAGGTGTATCCATCTTCATTAAATTTAAATACACCTTGAGACTGGTGAAACAGTATGACTCTCTTAAGCTACTCCAAGTCCAATTAACTATAGGAAAAATACTCTTTCACATCATCGCTAGTTACAGACCCCTGACCATGAACCAGGAAAAGCACACTGCCTACCTGAACTTGCTAGAGTCATTCAACATACAGCCAAACACTTTGGTCATGGGAGATTTCAACAATCCTTCCATCAGTTGGGTAACTTCCATTAACACAAACATGATCACTACGAATTTCCTAGACTTTGTTAATTTAAATGCCCTGGAACAGTTGGTCCGCAGCCCCACAAGGGACTCAAATGTCATGGACCTGGTGCTCACCAACATAGGGGGGATCACTGCACTACCCCCTGTGTGTTTTCCTCCCTGGTAAGGTCAGACCATAAATCTTTCTCATTTGAAGTAAAGATCAATCCAGACAACCCAACAGGAGTAATAAAACAGAAAATTTTCTCCAAAGCAAATTATTGCCTACTGAGCAATTGTATAAAAGGTTTCAAAGCCCCTGCCAACATAGACAGCAATGTCTGCTTTGAAGAGGAATACACAAATACCCTATGTAGCCACTTTAACAAATGCATTGACTCAGCTGTACCTAACAGGAACAAAACCAGGTCCATCCAGAAAAAAACAAGCCACCCTGGTGGACTGTAAGTATGAATAAGTTATACAATAAAAGAAATAAACTGATATCTAAGAACAGGAAGGAACTAACTCAGCCAAGGACAAATACCCTTTACAGCTTGAACAAGCAAATTATATATCTTATTAAGTTCTCTAAGGCTAGCTATGACACTAAATTAGCATCCCTAGCTAAAGACAGTCATAAGGCATTCTTTAGCTGCATTCGAAACCTAAGAGGGAATGCCCGGCTGTGTGCTGAACTTATAGTGGATGGTACCACTCATACTGAACTTGAGGAAATTGACAACTTGTTAGCTGACAGATTTTAGCAATAGCATCACCCCCCATCCCCTCCTGGCATACCACAAAGCAGTCCCGACACCAGTCCTCCACAGAGTATCCTCAAAGAACAGGTCATACAAGCACTGTCCAAGGCCAAAAACACAGACTCTTTGGGACCAGATAACATCCCGGGCTGCTTACTAAACAATTTAAAACAAGACCTAGCAGAACCACTCAGCACTCTCTTTAACCATAGCCTGAGAACTGGCTTTATCCTGGCAGAGTGGAAAACAGCAACAGTAACCCCCTTGCACAAAGGTGGTCCAGCAACTGACCCTGGGAACTATCGACCCATAAGCCTAACCAGCCTTATCTGCAAGGCCATAGAAAACAACATCATGGACCTTATCCACAAGGACATAGGTGACCTTCAAACTCTTGACCCTACCCAGTTTATCTTCATCAAGGGTAGATATTACTTATTAAACCTGGTGGGCTTTTTTGACAATGCCACCAAAGCCCTGGATGAGGGCAAAACAATACATAACATCTAGATAGATTTAGCCAAGGCTTTTGACACAATCCCCCATTCAGGTATCACAGAGAAACTGTCCCAGCTGGGAATTAACCCTTACATTACTAAATGATTAGCCAACGGGCTCACCAATAGAATGCACACTGTCAAAGTTGGGGAGTCCACCTCCAGCAGTAGACTAGTTACCAGTGGGGTACAGCAAGGATCTGTGCTGGACCCTGTACTGTTTGTAATATATTTCTGTGAAGTCTAGGTGAAGGTAGATGACCTGTGGCTTACCAAGTTTACAGATGACTGTAAACCAAATGTAGTCATAGCGCCCCCCAACAATGTTAACATACTACAGAAGGGACTGACACAGACAAATGATTAGTGCCAAAGTCATGGATTAAAAATTTACATGGAAAATTGCTTCATTATCACCTTTGGGAAAGAAGCAGCCCCTGCTAATTATGAAATAGATAGCACTCCTCTGAGCTCAAACTCAATGGTGTGAGACTTGAGAACACAGGTTGATAGCAATCTAAAATTTGATCACCATGTGTCCGCAGTGCTACGGAAAGCATTCTACATTGCATGTCTCATAAATAAGGGGATTGCATCCAAGACCAGGGAGGTTATAGCTCCACTGTACTTGACCCTTATCAGACCACTAATTGAGTACAATGCTCCTTTCTGTATGCACTTCACCAGACGGGTGCAGCAACTGGAGAGATCACAGAGGTTTCTTAGCAAGAGAATCCAGGGCCTCCAAAATGTGGAATACATGGAAAGACTGAAAGCCATGTCACTATTCTCTGTGTCATACAGGCTGCTGACAGAGGACCTGCGCCTGCCCTACAGTGCAGTCACGGACCCTGCCCTAATGGAATTGCTGCACATCTGCAAATCAAATGGGGCAAGAATAACTTACTCCAGGGATCTCAACCTAGCCTGTGACATAATCAGAATGTGCTGGAGAGACTAATATATATCCCAGCAATTAACGCTCTTTCGGAATAAGCTCCCACTCCATGTGAAGCAGAGCTCCTCAATGATCCTATTCAAGAGCAACCTTGACAACTGGATGTGTGACCATAAATTCATCCTGAGGGTGGTACCTATGTCCCTCATGGACAGGGGCAGTCGGTGCTGATCACAGAATTGCTTTGCTCTGTGTAATATCCTTGTAAATAAGGAGACCAAACGGTTCTTGAAATGTAGGTATTTTTATATAAGAAAACCAGGTGCCACCAACATGCTACATGTTCACAACTTCCACATAGAAGCGTACACCGTAACTACTGGCTGAACAGAGAATACCAGAACCAAAACTAACCTGTTGTCAGCCCACAGCGCCCCTACAGGTCACTAACAACATTACCTGCCCTATACTACATTCCTCCCCTCTTAAGCTTTGACATCCTCAACCTAAATAAGAGAAACGAGAGACACAAAAAACAATCCACCCAGTCACCTAATTTCTAAATAACCGGCTAAATCTTAAACTGTTACCTTCCAATCAAGTTATGTTGCCCTTCTAACCTATACAGGCACTTTTAACACTTATAGTCCTTCAAGTAACTAGGTTTAACCAGTGCAATGGAACCACACTAGGTGACTCAGGTGTCACGTTTACCACTTCTGGTACAGGTGTGTCCATCCCTGAAAAGGTTGGTCCCTCTGGAACCTCTCCTTTTGAGTCCCTGCTGTCTTTCTCTGGCACCAGGATCGGGGATCCTCCTGCAGCTGCGAGCACTTCTCCAGAAACTAATGGTATTTCCGAGGCTTGCAGTTCCATGAAGTCCTTCTTCTGTTCGCTCCGCAGAATCTGGTCCACGTGTCTCCTCACCAAGAAACCTCCATTCAACATCACCTTGTACGACAGGGGACCGTGCTCTTGGCAATGAATCCTGGAATCCATTTAGGTCCATAGCTGAAGTTCACTGCTTCTCCCGTGGAAACTTCTCTCCGGTCATGATGTTCTTTTTGCCTCCACTGTTTCCTCTCCACCTTAGCTCTGAGGTTTGGATGCACCAGATCCAATGTTGACCTCAGTCTCCGTCCTTGCAACATCTCTGCAGGTGACAATCCTGTAGACTGGGGTGTAATGCGGTAGTTGAACAACACCCGTGACACTTTTGCTGCCATACTTCCTTCTCCGGCCTTTTTCATCATTGATTTGAAAGTCTGGACAGCCCTTTCAGCACAGCCATTTGAAGCAGCATGGTATGGTGCCGACGGATGCCATTTTTTTTCAGAAAATCCTTGAACTCCACACTCATGAAACATGAAGCATTATCTGATACAATAGTCTCTGGTAGTCCTTGGCGACTGAAACTTTTCCTCAGGCATTCGATGGTAGTGGTGGAAGTGGCTGTTTTGACTGGGTATGCATCCATCCATTTAGAATGAGCATCCATTATTATCAAAAACATTGACCCCATAAAAGGACCTGGATAGTCTATATGAAGTCTCTGCCATGGTTTACTCGGCCACCATGGGTGTAGTGGTGGGTAGTGGTGCAGCCACAGGTGAGTTGCGATGCTGTTGACAGGTGTTACACCCTCTCACAGCGACTTCAATGTCATGGTCCAACTTGGGCCACCAGAAATAAGGCCTTCATTCTGGTGATGCCCACATGACCCTGGTGCAGCTGTTGTAAAGTGCACTTCTTCCTGGGGGGATTATCACCGTGCCCCCACAACACACATCCATCTTGCACACTCAGCTCTGTTTTTCACCACATAGGGCTGAAAAACTGGATCAGTTTGTTGTGTTGTCCAGCCTTGCTGGACCAACTGAAACACTCTGGCACAGGGTCTTGTCCATCCACTCAGTTCCCTCGCTGACACCAACGTGATGTCCTCCATCATCAGAACTCGGTCCTCCGTTTCCTCCTCCTTGGGATGCCCAGGTAAAGGTAGGTGGCTCAGCGCATCCGCATTGCTATGGTGTTTCCCGGGCTTATAAACAATCTCATATTCATAAGCTCTCAATGTTACAGCCCATCTCTGAATGCGGGGAGAAACCATCTGAGGCACTGCTTTCATCTCGTTGAACAGTGACAACCATGGCTTATGATCGGTGCAAACAATAAACTTCCTGCCATAGAGGTATTTATGGAAGCGCTTAATTCCAAAAATTACAGCCAAACCCTCTTTGTCTAGCTGGGAATAGTTTGACTCTGCTCGTGACATGAACCCGATGGGTCTTTCTTGTCCATCTGGCATGCGGTGTGCCAACACGGCCCCTAGCCCATAAGGTGATGCATCACATGACAGAATTAAGTCCTTGTGACTATCGTAGTGCACCAACACCTCTGAGGACTGCATTAGCTCCTTGGACTGCTCAAACGCTCTGTCCTGTTCCTCCTGCCACGTCCACAGGGTCTCCTTCCTTAATAGTTTATGTAAAGGAGCTAACAGCGTTGACAGGTTTGGTAGGAACCTGTTATAGTAGTTGAGTAAGCCTAAGTAGGCCTTCAGTTCTGTAACATTTGTGGGTGCAGGTGCCTGTTGTATGGCTTTTAACTTGTTTGGCAGGGGGTGTAGGCCCGATGCATCCACCTTGTAACCCAGGAACTCTGCTTCCTTGTCCATGAAAGCACATTTACTCCACTTCACCCGCAGACCAGCCTCTCGCAGTCTCCTCAGCACCTCGTTCAAAGTCTCCAGATGCTCGCGGTTGTTCCTACCCGTCAGCAGGATGTCGTCCAAATAGACAGCCACATTTGGGATTCCTGCCACCAGTCCCTCCATTATTCTCTGGAAAATAGCTGGACTAGAGGAAACACCAAAGGGTAAACGATTAACTTGGAACAAACCTTTGTGTGTGTTAAGGGTGACATATGACTTTGACCCGTCATCCAGAACGACTTGTTGATATGCATGACTGAGGTCCAGTTTGCTAAACTTTTCACCTCCAGACAGCTTTTCAAATAAATCCTCCAACTTTGGTATTGGATACTGCTCCAGCTTTGAGACTTGGTTAACGGTTAGCTTGTAGTCACCACATATGCGTACAGTATCATCTGGCTTTAATACTGGAACAATGGGTGCAAAACTTTACTGGTTCAATTATACCTTGCTTTGTGAGTCGCTCCAGCTCAGTCTCCACTTTCTTCATCATGCATTAATGCGGGGTCTTGGTTTGTAAAATCTTGGCGTTGCGTTTTCTTTGACGTGTATCTTTGCTGGTGGACCCCTCCAGGTACCCAGTTCCTCTTTGAACACTTCTTCATTGTTCTCCAGCACATCTTGCAAGGTCAGCAGATGCTGTTCTATTTTATGGAGTGTAGACAGCCCATTTCCAGCTCCTTTAGCCACGCCCGGCCTAACAGGTTTGGTCCGCTACCTGCCACCACCATGGCTGGCAACTGTTTGACTTTGTCTTTGTGTGTTACAGTTACGTTTGCCCTCCCTAGGGTGGGAACTTTTTCACCTGTATATGTTTTCAAGGTCACTGAACAGTCCTGCAACTCCTGAGCTTCATTTTCTTGCCATAACTTCCCATATTCAGCCTTTGACAGAATTGTCACACTACATCCAGTATCCACTTCAAAATGGACCATTTTACCATTTAAGTCCAACTGTGCTGTAATGGGATCGACTCTGTCCATCCTTGACTCTTTCATGTTAAGCATAGTAAACACTTCCTCTTCTTCACTGGTTTGTTGGTCTGTAGCTTCCCGCATGTGGTGTGCATACTGTTGTTTTATTTTCGTTTTTCCTCTGCCCTGCTGCTTTTTTCCTTCCTCCCCCTCCTGGTCCCTAGAGGGCATCAACCTGCACATTTTTCTTTCATCACCCTTTTTTTCACAAGCATGACATTTTCATTTAAAGAACGACAGTTTTCCGACAGAGATGTTCACACACACACCTGTAACAGGAAAACTGACCAGACTTCCCTTGTTGTTTATGCTCCATCACCACTTTATGCACTGGCAGTGGGGTAGCACTCCTGCTCCCAACCCCCTCGATTGTTCTTGGTTGTAAGTCACGAATGTCTTTATTCGCTGTCTCGATGGCCTGTGCCAGCTTTAAGGCCTTTTCAAACGACAACTCAGGCTCCGCTAACAATCTTCATTGTATGCGGTCATCTGCAATGCCACATACGAGCCTATCACGTAGCATTTCTGTCAGTCTGTCACCATAGTGACAGTGTTGCGCCAGCTCTCTCAGCACTGCAACATACTCCGTTACCGTTTCATTAGCCCCTCTTGTCCTTGAATTAAACTTGAACCTTTGGACTATTTCACTCGGCTTCGGGTTATAATGTGACTGAAGCAAGCTCATCAACTCCGTGAACGCTTTATCCCCCGGCTTATCAGGACTCAATAAGTTCCTCATCAGACTGTACGTCTTGCTGCCCACAGAGCTCAACAATATGACTCGCTTCCGGCCAGCGTCCGTTATCTGGTTTGCTTCAAAAAAGTGTTCCAACACTTCACAATACTCCTCCCAGGTCTGTGTCTGACAGTCGTATGCAGCCAGCGACCCTAACAAGGAAACAGCCATAACTCCGGCAGCCACAGTCTCTTCGTCGTCCGACATTAACTGCACCCCGCCTTGAGAAAACTCACCACTCTCAGCGGACTCTGAGTTCTCCTCCGCCTCGTCGCCAATATGTAATATCCTTGTAAATAAGGAGACCAAACGGTTCTTGAAATGTAGGTATTTTTATATAAGAAAACCAGGTGCCACCAACATGCTACATGTTCACAACTTCCACATAGAAGCGTACACCGTAACTACTGGCTGAACAGAGAATACCAGAACCAAAACTAACCTGTTGTCAGCCCACAGCGCCCCTACAGGTCACTAACAACATTACCTGCCCTATACTACACTCTGCTAACAATGTTCATTTAAATATGGTCAATAAGGGTACTTGGATTTTTACACAGCTAGGCTTGTAAAGGCCCTAAGGCCATTAGCCTAGTAACCTCCTATGAACATATGAACCAGAACACTCAAATATAGTAATATAATTAAAGCAGTGTTACTATTAAGGAAAACTTTATGAAAGGTACTGAACTAAACATAAAACAGATACCAGCACAATAATGTAGGAACAATGCAATTGCAGATCTGAAAGAAGGATGTCACTTAAATGAAACAGCCAGTAGTGATAGGCAGTGAAGCAAAATTACATGATGAAGAGATAGATGTATGTCCTATGACAGAGCCTGGAGGAATAAAGACAGCAAAAGGGAGGGATTTTGATATAAAGCACAACATCCTGAAAGTGTTAGAAACAAAGGCCTACAGCCGACTACAGGACGTAAAGTGGTAGAATTTCTTACTAAAGGAATTTAATTCAAAGAAATGAAGTGAGGAGTTTTGAAAAATGAAAATGCAAGGCCTGAGAAGGATTCAAAACTGTCTGTCGAACACGAACAGTCCTTAAAATGGGAAATTCTAAACAGCAAGTATGCATCGAAAAGAAGATTGAGCCAATAAAAAAAGAATGTACTAGTTTAGTAAGAGGGTATGAAACACTAGTACATTCTTTTTTATTGTTGTTTAGTAAAAGGGTATGAAACACAATCTGGCCAGTGTCCTAAATGCAAGTTTAAAACATAGAACTAAAGTAAAGTGGAAGAGTAGGCAAATGAGTGTGGAAAAAATAAAATGGAGATAATTTTTTGATTAGAGCTTCAATTTGCAAAGAAAGATTTAAATATGGAAAAATCTATACCAATGTAGTTTGAAGAGGAAGCTGAACCTTCCACTTTGAAAGAAACAAGTGAACAGAATGATCCAAATTTAGCAGACTTAGAGGTGAGCCAAATTAACTTCAGAAAACCTCAGTGTGGACATGTGGAGGCAAAAGAGACAATATAAATGATAGCAGGAGATGATAAAAAATACACTGAACATAATATTTACCCTTAGTTTGAACTAAACAATTATCTCTAAAATAGAATGAGTAAGACTTGAGAAGAAATCATACAACAATTAGTAGTAAGTCATGAGATTCCCACAACCACATCCTTAGGAGTCACCAGTGATTGGGATAAAACTAAAACATGAGTATCTAGCCACATTTTATTGTCCATGAATTATAAAAGGAATAGATAAAAAAATGTTTATCCTGTCAAGACTACCTGGAAACAGCAGCACAACCTGGCTTCACAAATCATTTGGTTCCAATGACTATTACAGGTGTACCGTTTGAACATGTTGCAATTGATATGAACTTTGTTAGGCCATTGCTAAGATCTTGCAGTGGTTATGAAAATGTTTTGTTTACCAAAATGTACTATATTCAATTTTTTCAACTTTTAATTTGAGACAGTTGCCCCCGCAGCAATTGTTAATATGGTCTAACTCACATTGAAGCAATTGGTAGTCAGTGGGAAACTGAATAACAATACCCAGTTTAAAGTCATCTGTAAGCTTAGACAACCAGAGCCCAGGAGTGTTGGCCTGAAGGTCTGAAAAATAAATGCCAAATATGGGATGGCACAACACTGAACCCTGTGGTATATTACTGGTATTTTATTTTTATTTATTGCATTCAGAAGTGGCACCTCTGACTTGAACCTCATGGGTTCTGTCAGACAACTAGTTAGCTATCCACCACGTAACAATTATTTATATTCAGATTTTCAACTCTGATAATAATGACTGCATGGAGAATGATGTCAAAAGCCTTTGCTAGTCTCAGTTATGCTGTAGGTACTGCATAATCACTGTCTACTACTTTGATCACTTTTTCAGCTAAACTAATGAGGTTAAAGAGGCAGGCTCTTCCTTTGACAAAGCTGAATTGCTGAGGGTCCAGAGATTGTGAATATCCATATTTATGAGGTCTGAGATAGCTTTACATATGAGGTTAGCGAGACTAATATGTCTATAGTTACCAGGGTCTGTGATTGGGCCACGCTTTTGTAACAGCATTACGCTGTCTGTTGTGCAGGCTTCAGGAATGGAACCAGTGGAGAAGCTTTGATTAAAGAGGTTACGTAGGGGTTCAGATAGGTTATATTTGGCACTGATAATCAGGCATCATGGTATATTTATCAGGACTCATATCTGAGTTTCTTCAAATGCTTATTTACATTTGGCACATATACCTGTTTTTTTCATTGCTGTAGTAGATCATGTACATTTCTACATGTATTTTCTTTTCAGTGTCTGCAGAAATTCTCTATGAGTTGTGAACTTTCTGTATGCAAATCTCTTATGTCTCAGGCCTTTTTTACTTGAGTCCCATCTGCACATAACTGTTGGACCTCCCAATTAACATAAAAACATATTTTTCATTTATTTATTGAGTATAGCAGCAATTTCATTACTGAGAGTAGTTACCAGTGATAAGTGAGTTGAGGACCTGGCCTACTCTGACCTACGCCAGGGACCTTTGCTAATGGCAGGAGGGGTGTATGTGCCTCTGTTAGCCAATGTGTGTCTGCCATAAAGCCCAGCAGCCCTGATCAATAAGCTACTGGCTGGCCAGTGTCTAGTAACATAGCCTGAGTTGCATGGGATAGCTCTGTTGAGCAAAAGCTGGACGTAAAACCAACCAACCTGCCAAACATGAACTGATAATTGCAATGCTTAATGTAGGTTCAATGACAGGATGCAGCTTGGAAGTGGATGACATGATGATATGGAGTAGGCTGGACATCCTATGTATCCAAGAGATGAGACAGAAGGGCAGTGCAGCAAAGCCACTTGGCTTGGGATCCAGACTCTTCTAAGGGGGGGACAGGCTAGAAATGGTGTAGGAATGGTGCTGAGAGAGACAGACTCATGGCAATCAGACTCCAGTGTAATTATATGGCAGTATTCATAATCTCAGCCTATTTCCCATAGCAGGGTTGTGATAGTGAGGAAAAGAGTGCACTCAGATAGCAGTTGCAAGACCTACTAGATAAAGCAGGCCAATATGAATTGGTGTGGATAATAGGTGACTTGAATGCACATATCGAGACAGACAGAACAGGATATGAGGACTGCCTTGTTCCACATGGGTGGGACAACAGGAATAAAGAAGGATAAGCCGTTCTAGACTTCTGTCTGGGAAATGGCTTGATAGTAGCCAACACATGGCTCAGAAAGAGAGACAGTCACAAGACTGCATACAAGAGTAGTCAACATGCAACTCAGGTAGACTTCCTCCTAGTAAGGAAAAGACACTTGGGCAGAATCCATGATTGTAAAGCCATCCCCAGTGAAACAGTCGTCCCACAGCATAAACCACTAGTTGCCACAATCAGCTGCAGAGAGTGGTCTGAGACGGCTCTAAGGTCAACAGAGACCAGGCTAAACACCTGGAAGTTGACTGGAGAGAAAGTACAACAGTTCAAGAAATTACCCAGGGCTCTAGCACCCCAAGAAAAGGAGGAAATAGATGGAACTGAACAAGAATGGCAGTGCCTAAAAACAGCATGTGTTAGGACTACAGAAAAGATATATGGCTGAGCCAGGTATGGAAATAAGGTACATAAGGAAAGCTGGTGACAGAATGCAGAAGTCCCGGAAGTCATCAAAAGAAAGAATGAGTGCAGGAAGAAGTGGGAGATAGAAAAGACTGACCAGGCTAGGAAGGACTTGGCTAACAAAGAACCTAAGAAAGAGGTTGCAATAGCAAAGAATAGGGCATCGGAGGCACTCTACCAACTTCTGGAAACTGACTCAGTAAGTGGCACAAAGAAACTATATCAGGTTGCAAGGCAAAGACAGAAGGATAAAGAAGATAGTCAGACACCCTTCATAAGGGATGCCAGCAACAACCTGCTCACCAGTCCACAGCACATCAAAGGCAGATGGAAGGAGTATTTCCAGCAGCATCTGAATGAAGAAAACCCCACAGAAGCTGCACTGCCCCAGAAACAGTCTACGATCAGAGAAGAAGAGGAGTTCACCCTAGAAGAAGTAAGAACAGCACTAAAGAAAATGAAGCCAGGGAAAGCAGCAGGCTCAGATGAGGACACAGGAGATATGATAAAGATGCTGGGTGAGATATGGGAGAAATGGATCTTGAGGGAATTAATAGCAGTGTGGAGAGAAAGATCTATCCCAGATGACTCGAGAATAAGCATACTTTTGTCAGTATACAAGAAAAAAGGGGACATTCACAACTGTGGGCAATACAGAGGCATCAAACTTCTATCACATTCCATGAAGGTTCTGGAAAGGATGATTGATAAATGGATACACAGAATAGAAGTAAGTAAGATGGGAAATGAGTGGTTCAGATTCAGATCAGGATGCAGCACATTAGACCCGATGTTTGCAGTGAAACAGATACTTGAGAAGAAGCGAGAGATGAGGAGAGAGTCCAACTAGGCATTCCTAGACTTGGAGAAAGCATATGACAAGGTCCCAAGAAAGCTGATTTGGGCAGTACTGCGGCAGTTTGAAGTCCCAAAAACATTGATAGAATTAGTGCAGGCTATATACAAGGACCTAATGACTCAAGTACGAACAGTGTTCAGACTCACAGAGGGGTTCCCAGTGGGAGTGGGTGTACACCAGGGTTCAGCTCTGAACCCAGTGCTGTTCATACTGGTAATGGACTTCATTAGCCAACAACTCCGAGGGGACAGATCAACATAGTTGCTGTATGCAGACAATGTGGCATTACAGGCTGACTCTGAGCTTGAACTTCAGCAAAGGATAGGAGAATGGAATGATAAACTGAAGGCACACGGGATGAAACTAAGCACAGATAAGACAGTGGTAATGGCAGCAAACTGGGGAAATCAGAAGAAGCTGAGAATAGAGATAATGTTTTTTCCCCTACCAAAAACTTCACTGACAAATCCTCATTCACCATACTGAGCCAAAACAACACCATCCTTGAAATTGTTCCCAACACCAAATGTCTTAGCATCATTATTGATGAAGAACTAAAATTTGACACCCACATCTGCTCCGTAATCAAGAAAACCCACCAAAAGTTAGGTCTCCTCTACAGGCACAATGGTTTCCTAAGCCCCTCTACCCATCAGACTCTTGCATCCACCCTCCTACTCCCCTCCCTTATGTATGGTGCCCCTCTTTTCACCAATCTCCATCTTGGCCTTTGGTCCAAACTTGAATCCTGCTACCATAAGATCTCCAAATTTGCAACCAATTCAAAAACCTCATCCTACCACTGCCACCCCCTCCTCACCCACAACTGGCTTGAACTACCCAACTACCTCAGTTTCCTACAACTCACCATTGCCCACATGCTCATCTTTAAACCTGCCAACTGCCCACCTCTCACTAATTCCTTAAAACCTTACATTCCCAACTGCTCACTCAGATCCAAAAAAAAAATCTCCTTCAGGTCCACAAACCTGTGCAGCCTCCTGGCCATCTACTGCTGTCCCACTCCTTAGCTAAACAGTGGAACTCTCTCCCCACACACCTACGCAACCTACCTAACTATACAAATTTCAAATCACAGCTACTTTCTCATCTTTCTTCCAAATGGGAATGCCCTTGCCACACTTCAGCTTAAGCCCCCCCTCATTCCACCTTGCACTGACTCATCCAAATACCTCTACTATTACTTCATCCCACCCAAAACAATCCCTCCCCTACCAAAAACTAATTTTCTCTCTAACATCTATTGTACTATACTCTCCAAGCTCAATTATACTATTACCCTCTCCATGTATAATATTTTCCTAACCTACTAATGGTTAGTAGCTATATATTTTGAAATGTTAAACCTACAATTGAGTTTATAACAAAAATATTCACTTTATGTAAATGTTGAAATTTCTGTATTGAATTATGTCTTTTCATTTTTATAACATTGTGACAAGGCAATTGCAAATATCATGGAGCTTATCTCTAAATGTTTAATTAGCTGTATGAACTATGTCCTTTTGTAACGTGAAATGTAACTTGCAATTATTGCAGAGCTTTTCTCCCCGGGCCTACACTGAAAATGTGCTCTTTTTGGCCCAGTGAACTTCCCCCATCATCAAATTTAAATAAAATAAAATAAAAATAAATAAAGAAAGGGAAGGTAGTGGAACAGGTAAACAGCTTCAAGTATCTGGTAGGCGTGGTTGAGAAGAAGGGAAGTCTGAATGAAGAGGTCAAAGCTAGAATCAGAGGGGCTGCAGCCAACTGGCATGGAGTCTCAGGTGTAGTGTATGACAGAAGAATGCCAAAGAAGCTGATAAGTAAGGTGTATAAGGCAGTGGTGCAACCAGTACTACTGTATGGTACAGAAACCTGGGCAGTAAAGGCAGAACAGTTGAAGAAGCTAGAGGTGATGGAAATGAAGTACCTGAGAAAGGTGATAGGATGCACACTGTGGGACAGACGAAGGAATGAGGACATGAGCAGACGTCAAAGTAGCTCCAATTGCAGAAAAGATCAAAGAGAACAGGTTACTGTGGTTTGGGCACGTGTAGAAAAGCAGAAGACAATCTAGTGAGGAAGATTTGGGACAAACAGAAAGAAGATAAGAGGAAGCGAGGATGTCCAGCAAAGAGGTGGATGGATTGTGTGAAAGACGATTTGCAACAGTCAGGCATGAGTGTTGAAGAAGGCAGGAGTGTGGCACTGAATCAAGAGAGTTGGCAACAGTTAACATGATACCCCAACCCCATGTCGAAAAAAAAAGGGAAAAGAGGGCTGATGATGATGAATGGAAAGACTGTGCAAGCAACACTTCAATCACATTAAGAATAATAGCTTGCAGACCTACAAAACGCAAACCGTGTATGCACTTTGACAAGATAACTAAAACGGTTGCCAAAGTTCATTTCAGAAATGTTCATTTGTGGCAGTTTGGGTTCTGTACTGTGTTATTTCTTCCTGAGGTCATCTGTTTATTATTTTGCAGTTTTATCCACACCCACCTCAGTGACCTGGATGAAAACTGACTGACACTCGTTTCAGTTTCTAGATAAAATCCTGTAAAATGCTGGAAGAATGACAGGAGGAAAGGGTTTGGTGTTTGTATTATAAAGTGAAAGCAATGCTGCACATTGACTCACTTCTGAAATATAGCTAGTTATTAAAGCAAGAATGCAGCTTATGGGTTTTGATATTACTGATGTAGCATCACATGACGCAAGTTGGGAACTGCATCTGGTTCTAACTTATGAGACAATGTCAAGTCCTGAAACTCAGCACAATTATTCGAAGTAATAAAACCCCTTGAGGCACAGATTGGCGTCTCTCTGCCAGGGGAAATGGGCATGCTGGCAGCTGACCTTAGTATACTCACTTTTTTGCTTTTTATACTGTTTGGATCTACTGTTTATAATCATCATTTGGAAAGTGTCGTGAATCCTCTGGCAAGCAGAAAGACTCCTAAAGCCTTCAAATTTCCACTTTGTAACTCACATACAAAATCACTGCTAAGAGTGAACCCACTTATCCAGCTATGTGCCACTTAATGTAATACTCTTAACTGCAGCATATGCCATCAATGAGGTACATATGAAGGACAGCAGTCAAAGTTCAAGGGCCATTAAAGTTCATCACCTATCACTTCAGCAGATGACCAGAAGAAAAAAGTTTTACTTGAAAACTTAATCCTGCCCAGTAACTCTACCATGTTTTTAACAGCCTTCTGTCTCTATTGATTGCCTATTCAGCTGGGGACTTCAAGGTAATCCAGACACAGGTCATGCTCCTTACAAAAGTCAAACTTGGGAGACTACTCCCCAGCCTCTGTTTTGGGAGCATATCTTGGAGGTATGTAGGCTTTACTTACGTTCTCTGGAAGCCCATTAGGTCTATCAGGCTTGATCCATCAGGCTTCAGTAAACCAGAACTTTAAAAACCAGCATCTACATTTTATTTTAAATGGCTATATACTGGTCTTTGGTAGTTAAACATTGCTATTTGGTACTCGGTGATTAATATGAACTCATTGCCAAGAATATACATACACAAATGCTCATAGGCCAATTATTTATTTACTTATTACTCATTATTGTCTCTATCTCTGTTTGGGAATATCCTTTTCAACATCTGAGCAACATCTGCTGGCATAGGCTAAAATGCTTTTCTTGCCTCCCTCCACCATATTAAGGATGGCCCTCAGATCTGTTGAACTGGCATCTGCTTCTGGCATTGTTGTGTCCTGTCTCTAATTGGGCAGACTGTACATGCACTTCCCTGAATAGTCTGATTGCTGTTCTGGTGGAAAACTCTTCAGTTTTAACTTTGGACTGCATGTGCAACATGATTTTCTGATGTGTTGAGTTGCTGTACATGCTAACATGCCATCTACCAGTAGAAGGCTATATAATAAGCCATACGGACCCCTGCAAAAGAGCCTGTGAGCCATTTCTCAGAAACCAGCTTGGGATTAGTGCCATTGTTTTACTTTTGGTGACAGAATGAACAAAGGGACATTGATAACTCTCTGCATGTATCTGTGGTACCAGCACTGCTAGTAGCCAGTAGATGAATCACCACTATTCATCCTACTTGGCAAACTTAATTCTATCTTTTCACCATGTATTGTTAGCTTAGTTTCTATACAACATAATGACATAATATTACCATAAATACTTCATCCATAAATATTCAGGGTCTTCTGTAGGTCTCCCTCCAACCCTGGAGTGTTTTGACCAACACTAGTTCTCTACCCTCTGGCAACATGGCTCACCAGCCTGATGTCACTCCGTCTGTGGCCAGTCTGATCATGTTAGGTGTTCTAATGAAATGCACAAATTGTGTTATGCTTACCAACTGGTCACTTGTATGGCCATTTGATAATATAGGAAGAACCAAACCAGCAAATGGAACAAGCACGCATAATGTAGAAATACACCACTTTAATAGTCCAAAAACCACAGGTAAAACAATATTCCACAAGTTAAGCGCTTTCTTCCCCAACTGCAAGGGACTTTATCAGAACAAATGAATGTAACATCCCAGCCATTTTTATGTGTGTAACCCACCCCAATTAATCATGTTTAATTATTTAATTTAATAGAAAGCTTTAAAACGTGAAAGGTAAAACATAATATAAATTCAACCTATACCTGCAAAAAAGTGTTGTGTGTATGAATTAAAACACTATCCTAAAATTCTTTTTAACTTTAAAATACTGGCTATGCTAGTCATTTCATTAATTCCTGGATACTCCACAGCATTCAAACGCAGCTGCCATTTCAGCTCACTCATGTCCAAATGTATATCTAGACATTTTCCCTGTAGGTCTTTTTTAAGCTGTTGTATTACCAGGAACTTAAAAGTGTGTTCTTTTTGATCCTGCACATGCCTACTTAGGGCACTAGTTAACCTACTGTATTTTATGTCACCCAAATGCTCTCCAGTTCTGTTCTTGAATTTTCTACAAGTTTTTCCTAAATAAAATATGGGACATTGTTGGCATTTTGCCATGTATACAACATTAACACTATTACAGTTAAAAAGTCCATTAATAAAAATATTCCTATTGTTCAACCTGAAAAGTCCTCCAGTCTCCATAATGTAGGAGCAATAAATACAATTATTGCACTTAAAATTACCTAGTTTTCCAAATTTGTTTCCAAAATGTCCTTGAATGACCTGTCCTTCCTGTATACCAGTCTGGGATTTTTACCCACTCTAAGAGCAACATTCGATTCAAATTGTAAAATATCCCAGTTGTTCTTGATAATGTTAAATATGATGTCTGCATCTTGGTTAAAAGTAATGATTAAATTAGTTTGAACGTCATCATATTTACTTAAAATTTCCCTATCTGGTAATGTCCTGGTTTTATGTCCTAAAATGGGCTTGTAAATCCCACTGTCACACTTATTTTTTACTTCCATACACATTTCATTCAACAGACTACTAGGATAACCCCTTTGATCAAATAACAGGCTTATGAAGTTGTTTCTCTTAAGAAATCTTCTTGCTGGCTAACCATCGTGGCAGCCCGCACCAACTGTCCCTTAACTACATATTTCTTCTGATGGTGAGGATGGCAGCTGTCATAATCTAGGTATAAGTTAGAAAATGTCGGTTTTCTGTAAATAGGTTCATAGGTTCATAGGTAGGTACTAGGCTATCTGCCCAAGGGCATTTATAAGTCTAGCCAGAGTGTGCCGGCTTTCGCCGCCCCATTGATTAATTAACCGATCCTCTGTCAAGCAGAGCCAATGAAGTGATCCCAGGAGTGTATTTTCTGTTACCCATCCACTCGTCAAGGTTTCTCTTGAAGAGTGTTAGTGAGGGGCTCGCGTTTATATCACGTTATCGAAAGATGAAAATAGCGAACGCTATTTCATTGGCCCCAAAACATCTAAACATGAAAATATCGAACATTCAGAACAGCGAATTTTTTCCCATGGAAAAATTGCTTCAAACACATACACACAACACAAGCACATCAAACAAACAGCAACCACACACATACACTTAAATTCCTACATCTCACGCTACACTAAACTAAACATACACTACTATCTACCCACTTACCTTAACCCAAATGCTAACCCTAAGGTCTGTCACTATCGCACACTCACCTAACCTGCGCCCTAACCCTAATTCACTTAACCCACCCCTAACCCTAACGTACAAACAATCGCACACTTACCTGAACCCAGCCCATAACTTTTCACCACAGCGCTAAGAATAGCAAAGCCACAGAAACGGCCAACCAAATTCTTTCCCGAGGAAAGAATTTGCTGTTCTGCAGCTATTCTTAGCATTCGCTGAATAGTGTTCGATATTAGAACATTCAAAGTTTTAATACTTCGATGTTCTGATATAGACCCAGAGGCTCTGCCTGATGTAATTTTGAATTTTGTTCCAAAGCATGGGGAGTCTTTGTGACAAGAATCTATCCCTCCAGCATGTTCTATTTATTGTTGTGGTGAGGTTTAGCTCACTAGAGTGCATGGCTTGCAGTGACTTGGATTTCTTTAGGTGGAGCATGTCCATCAATTCTGAGTTGGACATGGCTTTGTAAGTCAGGCAGAGATCACCTCTGAGTATGCGATATGCCACTGAGTACAGCCAGAGTTTTTTCAGTTGGGCTGCATAGGACATATGTTTGAGGCCAGTAATCCTCTTAGTGAGGCACTTTTGTGGTCTTTCCAGCTGTTGGAAGGATCTTGTGAGGTACATCCCAAATGGGGCATTGTACTCTATGATGGGTTTAATGAGTGACAAGTAGAGGGGCACTATAACCTCTTTATTTCTAGATGTGAACCCTTTAGTAATTAGATGGGCCACATAGAAGGATTTCCTAACTACTTTGGCAATATGATTGTCAAAGGAGAGATTACTGTCTACCTAGGTCCCCAGATCTCTTGTTACCTCTTCTGTATTAGGGGGGCTTCTACCTATGTGGTAATTCATGGGTGTTTTGTTTTCCCCAAATGGGATGACTATGCATTTTTTGGCATTTAGCTTGAGGCCATGACTTTGACACCAGGTGTCCTTCTCAATAAGGCCCTTTTGGAGGATGTCCGTGTCAGCCGGACAGTCAATTATGGCTCCCAGTTTGCAGTCATTGGCGAACTTGGTTAGCCATAGTCCTCCTGTGTTTGCCTGTACTTCTGAGAAGTATATGCTGAACAGTAGGGGTCCCAGAACCGAGCCTTGTGGGACACCACTTGTGACTGGTTTAGAGTCGGATCTGGAGCCTGCTATTCTTACCGTGTGAGTTCTGTCTGTAAGTCAGTTGGCAACCCATCTCATGACATAGGGGTTTATGTTCAGGCTGGTGAGTTTTTCTGTAATACCCGAGTGGGGAATGGTGTTGAAAGCTTTGGCGAGGTCAAGGTAGGCTGTGTGAACCACCTTTCCCTCGTCTATGGCCTTGGTGACTGTCTCGAAGAAGTCAACCAGGTTTAGTAGGCATGATCTGCCATTAACAAAGCCGAACTGGGTTGGGTCAAGTGTTTGGAGGTTCCCAATGTCTTTGTTAATGAGTTCCATGATGATGCACTCCATAGCCTTGCAGACCAGGCTAGTCAGGCTTATGGGGCAATAGTTACCAGGGTCAGTTGTGGCCCCTCCTTTGTGGAGAGGAATAACCATTGCTGTGCGCTGTTCTATGGGCACTTAGCCTGTGGAGAGGCTGAGGCTGAACAGCATGTTTAGGTGGGGGGTTAGTTTGTTCTGTAGTTTGTGCAAGACTCAGCCTGGGACACCATCTGGTCCCATTGACGCTGTGTTTTTGGCTTTTGAAAGGGCTGTTTTCACCTGTGTGTCTATGATTTTTAAGACACTACACTTTTCCAGTATTGTTGTGGGCCCTTCTGGAGGTGAGAGGGGGGTGAAGTTTGCACTGAATCTATCTGCCAGGATGTTGGCAATATCAGTAGGTTCAGTATATTTTGTGCTATTTTGCACTAGTTCAGTGCATATCTGTGAGTTGCCACTTAGATTCTTAACATAGCTAAAGAAGGCTTTTTGGTTATCCTTTGAATCCTTGGCTATTTTTCTTTCGAAGTTAGCCTTGGATGATTTCATGAGGGACCTTAGTTTCTTACTGATACTGTTCAGGGATGTCTTTCCTTCTTGGGGTTTGCTTTTTTTCTGAACTAGTTTCCTCCTTCTATTATATAGCCTGTTTATTGCAGGGGTCCACCAAACTGGTTTCCTTCTCTTAGAGGAGTGAGTCTTGGTTTTACTAGGGATGGCACGATCCATGCATCCTTGTAGGTGCTCATAGAGTGGATTTGTAAAGGTTTCTGCATCTTGGGCAGCGTTATCCTTTTAGCTTGGGAGCTGTGAAACTTACCACCTCTGTCTTAAGTAAGGTTAAGTTTGCTGTAGAAAAGTTTTTTACTGTGGTTAACTTAGTAGGGGGTGGTGGTGGGGTGTGGACATCCAGAGTGATTAGTTTATGATCTGATCTAACCAGTGACAGGTTGACCTCCGGTGTGGAACATCTGTCGCCCATGTTGGTGATGACCAAGTCTAATATGTTTTCACCTTTGGTAGGGGAGTTTACCAGCTGATCCAGGGCGTTTGAGTTGGTGAATTCCAGGAAGCGCTGGGCCTGGGAATTTGTACTGGAGTAGTTTTCCCAGTGAATGTTAGGGTAATTGAAATTGCCCAATATTAGGGTGTTAGGTAGGACCTTCATGTTTTCCAATGTCTCCAGACAGGTGGAGTGGTGGTCCTGGGTCATGGAGGGTGATCTGTAGCAGGCCACAATTTGCACTGCAGATCTTCCCGATGTTAGTTGCACATGGATGATCTCAGAAGTATCATGCTGCGCCACTAACCTGGAGGTGTAGGTATCCTTGATGAATATGGATACACCCCCTCCTTTTGTGTTTCGGTCCGTGTTCTGTGGCCGAAACGTGTGGTATGAGTTGTAGCCCAGTAGTGCTGGGGTGCTCTCTGGAGCCTTGAACCAGGTTTCAGTTACTGCACAGGTGTCGATGTTCCCCATACTGAGGAGTGCTTCGAGAGCGTGCACCCAGTTTTTTGTTAATTGTGCTGTTTACAGAGGTGGGTTTGACTTTTGAGCCTTGCCTAAAAAAGGCACTATGGGGGCAGCAAGAGCCTTGGCCTGTATTCGAAAGCCTAGGGGCGACAGGTGCAAGCCATCTCTTGTGAAGCAATGCAGCTTGTCGAGCATGTTGTCCCAGGCTGACAGACACTGGATCCCCTTTGAATGACACCAGAAGTTTAGCCAGTTGTTGAAATTGATCATTTTTTGTTTATACTGAGGTATCATTCTTGGTGAGGGCAGGATGCTACTCAGGGTCAGGGTCATACCAGCCTGGGCTGCATGATCAGAGAGCTCTTCCATGTCTCTTTTCATGTAGTCCAGGGAGGCACGTCTCAGGTCATTCACACCAGCATGAACAATGACAGAGTCATATTTGTATTTGTTCTGGAGTGACCTGAGTGCTTATGTTATGTGGCAGATTCTGGCTACCGACAGGCAACTAACAGTAACCTTCTGCTTGTCCAGCCTAGTGAGTGGGACATCAGTGTGCCTGACTATAGAGTCACCTATTACTAGTGTGTTAGGTATGTTATTTCGCCTTAAGGCTATGATTGTGTGGCACATTGATTTTGTGTTTTATGTGTTGTCTGGTTTGTGATGGGAAGTGCAAGTTGTTTGGGTGTCTGCTTTGGAGGTCTCTGATGCTTTTGCAGGTTTTTATTTAGAGCCTCCGAGTATGATTTTGTGTATTTATGTGTATTTTTTTGCCAGTGCTGTTTTAGTAGGTCTGTGTGTGGCTGGAGGTGTGGTGCAAGTGTTAACCTTCTCCTCTTGACTGTCTGTTCCAGTCTTGGGTGGAGACAGCTTAGCTTCCAGTTTGGCTGTATAATTGCATCTCTCGCATATGTTAGTGTTTTGTGGTAGGAGGATAGGGTTCTCTGTTTACATGAGGCAGTTGTAACATTGCAGTTGTAACATTGCCTCAGGATACCCAGATTCACCAGTTGGACTGGAGAGTGCACCTGAACTTGCCCTTTGGTCATGCTTGAATAGTAGGGTGAGCTGCTTAGTCGCTTGGTTGGTGAGGGGTGAATAAAGAGCCTTGCCCTGCTAGGCAATTAGTGTCAGGGTATATTAGTGCTTGCTATTAGGTCTGAGCAAGTACTGGGCTGTAAGATGCTTTTTGAGTGCTTAGTTTGAGAGTTAGACTAGTTTCAAGGGAGAACCTGAAGAGGAGACTTAGTGGAGCCAGGAATAATTTAACCATAGCTAACCGGCACTGCCCGGTGCGCAAAACCGTGTAAACGCGGTTTTTATAGTAGGGAAATGAAAGAGATGGAAATTAGCCCAAAATGGCCAATAAACTACTAACTTCTCGGCTGGAACCACTCCTCCAGGGACAGATAGGTTGTTCAAAGTTCCCCTCTCTCACAGGTGAACAGAGAAACTTCCTTCTATCCAAGTAAGGTATGGGCAACTCAGAAACTAGTATCACAGCCCTGAATTCAGCACTAACCTGAAAACTGGACTATACTAGCTTAGATATTAGTAATAAAACTCTTACCATCTTGATCAATTTTTAAATCCATGTCCAGATAGGTAGTATTTTTTCTTTGATATTCATAAGTAAACTTCAAAAAATCTACAGTATCATGATGTAAACCAAAAATCCATTTAATTCAATCTCAGAACCCTTCTAAATCAGAAACAGGTTGTCCAAAAACCTAGTGTAATGTATTATCTTGGGGGCAAAGGGATTTGAATAACATATTTTTGCACCCAAAATGACATAATTAAGCTTGCAAGTATGGGGGCACACTCTGCCCCCATTGCTACCCCCTTGACTTGTTTGTAAAATTGCACCTCAAAATACACGTAATTACTTTTAAGTACTGCTTCCATCAAGGTGATATATTTATTAATTTGATCCTGGTCAAATTTTTGGGTTCTAAATAACTGTTGTTCTAACCATTTTAATCCATTATCATGGGGTATTACTGAAAATAAATTATATACATTCACTGTGACCATAATTAGATCACTGCTGATGTCCACCCCATTTAATTTGTCCAAGAACTGCCAGGAATCTTTACTAATGTAGGTAAAAACTTCCAAAGCCTTTTGCATATTGGAATCCAAATATTTACTTATGAAACAGGTCTTTGATCTGTTTCCATCCACAATGGGCCTGAATTTGGGGTCTTTCAACCCTTTGTGAATCTTCGGTATTCCGAAGATATTAGACACCATTGGGTGTTCATTTCGCATAAAAAATATTCTTTTTCATCTATTTGCCCTTGGTACAGCATGTCTTCTAATACCATGTCTATCTTTGTATTTGTCACATTAATTTCATTCAAATAACTTTCCATAAGCAATGCAGTCATTCTGTCCAAATAATCCCCTTTGTCCATAACAACTATGCCATTACCTTTGTCCGGTTTCATAAACCAGGCATTTTGATTCCTTATTAACTCATTCAATAACTTCTCCTCTTCAATGGTCATATTTTTTATTGTTTTCTCTTTGCCTCTATTGTTATTAAAGTGTTGTTTAATATCTTTCGCTCATATATTTTCAAACAGACCTATCAAGTTGTTTAAAGGGGGATTAAATATGCTAGGCTTGTGCAACATGCCACTTGAATCCTGCTGTGTACCTGCAACACTGTTAAACCAGACCTTCGGGTTCAATTTTCTAGTAAAGCATTTCAAATCAATCAATGTGTTGACAACATTCCCTCTCCTACAAGGAACAAAAGTGAAACCTTTTGCTAATAAATTGGCATGGGCTACATTCAATACAGTATTAGAATAATTGTAAATTTTAAAATCTCCCTTGTTATTATAAATAATAACTGGTTCCAATCCACCATGTACATTCTCTTGTTCTTCTAAACAGCGCATTAAAATGTCTAAATCACAAGTTTCAACCTCACAGCCGTCTTGTGCCATGAAGAATTGACATTCATTAATCACATCCTTCCTGCACATAAGGAAGCACCTATTCCTTCTCCACTCGCACATACTGCAGACCCATATACCTCACCCAAGAGTCACCAGAAAAGCAGGCCTGAGTTCATATGGCCCATTAAGTTTGCTTCTACATATGGAAATGTTTTGTCATGGTTCTGTAATTAGGGATACAGATTCCACATTCACCTGGCTGGACAAGAACAGAGTAAGTGTAAACTACTATAACTTAAAAAAACACAAGATTGCTATCACCATGAAAGGAGATGTATTTTGTATTTGAATTATTCCTTGAAGGCGATAAGCCGAGGTGCCAGAATGATGTACGGAGAATAAACAAGATAAACATTTTCCAGCAGTCTAGTGTGGTGTTTGTTTCATGGTGATAGCAATTTTGTGTTTTTTTAAGTTAGAGCGGTGTGGTTCTAGAGTTCTTGTAATATCATTTGGCAGTCACCATGAGTTCGGATGAGCTAGATACACCGGAACCCACTAGAGGAGTGTTGTTCTCTGATTTCATCAGAGAAAGGGAGCGCAAGATTGCCAACACAGATCCCTGGTCTGTTACAAAAGAGAATGCTGCTGGGGAGAGATTAATGTCCAAGGAGGTAACCGTTTTCTATGACCAGAAGTTGTTAGAGAAATATGTTTCTCTTAATATTACTCCCAAAGGGTTGCAAGTCGACCGATTGCCAGCTGGGGGTTTTAGTGAAGATGAAAGTGATTTGTTGACTGAATGGAGGCAAGTAGCCCTTGACTGCACTATTAACTGGCTCCACATTCTCATTAAGTGGAATATTCGAACAGTTGAGAAACTGCGGGGGGAGATCACGGAGCTGCAGAACGAATTAATGTCTGAAGTGTCGAGTGCAGTGTACGAAAGTACATTTCGGGAAATCAATGTAAAAATTCAAAAAGTAGAGCAGAATGTAATTGATCGAAAAAAATGAAAATTGGTGAGAGACATTGATGATTTTCAAAATGACTTAGTATATTCTTGCCAGCGGAAACCGCAGTTCAACCGGTCCAGGTCTAGATCCAGAGGGCGGAAGTACAGGAGTGCAGACGGCTCATCACATTCATCAGTGGAGGCCAGTTCAAGTAAAAAAAGCATATCATTTGAGGAGATACAGATGGTAGAATTTGGTGAAACAGATGATTCAACAAAAAACTTTCAGGGGGTCAGATCAAAGTCCCAGCAAGTACAAATGAGACTGAAAAAGGTACATGAGAAACAAAACAACAACAGTGGTACCAGTCGCAACTGAGTCAAGTAAGCCAAGAAGCAGAAAATGATAGTCTGTTACGGGACATCAACATTTTTAATAATGCATTACAGGAAAATGTTAGTCATAACATAGGCATATACAATGTAAACATACAAAATGAAATTTTGACAAATGCTAGATTTAATCACCCCAGTGTAAATAATGAATATTTAAATGGTGCAACCATAACAAATGTTAATGAAAGCTTGAATATCGTGAATTTGTCCCGCATTGAAATTACAGATGCCATGCGTAGAGTATTAATGAAAGGACCCAAATTTATTCTTACAAGAGTACCAACTCTAGCAGACATTCTAATTGATGTAAAAAAGTTCTGTCGTAAGTTAAATTTGAAAGTGCATTTTAATGAATTAAGATAAAAACATGTAATACACCAGAAGGAGATGGATTAATTAATTCTAGTGGTTATGAAATTGGTGCTGACCCAGGGGATGATGAATTACTTAATCTCAGTGTTTATGAAATTGATGCAGATACTCAAATACTGGATGATGAAGCCATTACTGGTAGTAATGAACTTGATAATATCGATTCTGTTGGGGAAGGGGTTTGTACAGGGTATGGATTACTGTCTTTGCCAACTTGATCGTGGAAAGTGAATATTTGCCCCCGAAACGCTACCATGCTATCAATGTGTTTGAAAATACAGTTTGTGCCATGGACGAACATGAATTTGAAAGATTTTGTAGAAGTCATGTCAAATATAATCTCAGTAAGGAAGAATGGATGGCTTTAAAAGAGTTTAGAACCAATTTAGATTTAATTGTTGTTCGACAAGCAGATAAGGGTGGCAACTGGGTGAGCATGAATATAGAACAGTATGAAGGTATGGTTCAGGAACTATTAGTGGAAGGCATATATACCAGATTATCTTGGAACCCAGTAAAAAATATCAATGAAGATTTGTTTGAGATATTAGACAGGGGAGAAAGGTTGGGTTTCTTGGGACCTAAAGATGTTCAAAAACTTGTTGTAAAAGAGCCCAGGGATCTCTACTTATATGCAATTCCCAAGATTCATAAATGTTTAAAAACCCCGCCAGGTAGACCCACTATTTCCGGCATAGGTTCTTATGTGGAAAAAGTTAATTTATTTTTGGATCATCATTTTAAAGATTATTTGAACAGAGTTCCATCCCACATTAGGAACATGGGTCAAGTATGCAAAGAGCTACGTCATAGGGAATGGAACCCAGATTATTTTTGGGTGACCATTGACATATCTGCTTTATATACGAACATTGAGAAAGGATGGGGCTTGGAAGCAATGGCTAAGGTGATGGGGGAAGGCCCCCGTAAGTCCTTTTTGTTGTCCCTGCTTGAATTTAGTTTAACACATAATTATTTCAAGTGGAAAAATGAATTTTTACTTCAGTGTAAGGGGACAGCCATGGGTGCTGCGTTTGCACCTACCTATGCCTCCATATACATGGGTGAATTTGAGAAGACATTTATCTATGTGAATGAATATTTTATTCATCATGTTATCTATTGCAAGAGGTACATAGATGATCTCATCTTCGTGTGTAGAGGGGATCAATCCAGATTTGTTAGATTTATGAAACAGCTGAATGAGAATTATTATGGTTTAAAATTCACTTGGGAGTGTAAAGGTAGGAGCATAACATACCTAGATGTTGAATTTTATGTGAATGATCAAGGTAAATTGCAGCACAAACCATATCAAAAGCCAACGTCAGTTAACAATTTCTTGTACGCAGAGAGCATGCATCCTCCACATTTATTAAAGGCATTATCTTTTGGGGAATTTAAAATAATTTTTGCTAACACTTCTGAAAGGCAATTTAAGGAGGTTTTTCTTAGTGAAACCCATGAAAGATTAGCCAGCAGAGGGTACTTGAAGGATGCTTTGTGGATGGCCCAAAGGAAAGTGGGTCACACAAAAAGATATGGTTGGAATTCAGGGAGAGAGGAAGAACAAATAGTACAAGAGGAAGAAAGATTATTTTTCGTCACTAAGTTCTCTAATTTTTCTCCATTATTGAAAAAAATTGTAAAGCAGGTATGGAACATGGTGATTGAAGATACAATGCTAGGCTCCCTGTTTCCAAAACATGTGCCATTTTCATAGTGTAGGTATAATAATTTAAAGGAACTTGTTAACAAAAAGATTCAAAATAATACAGATGGCAAAAGGGTTGGCACATTCAGGTGTGGTAAATGTAAGGTATGTGAGAGGGTTAAAAATATGCATGGCCTGAAAATCAATAGAAAGACATATTTCGCTAGAGAGAGTTATGATTGCAATTCATGTGGGGTGATCTACATCATAGGATGCAACTGTAATGATACTTCTTGGTATATTGGGCAAACAACTAGAAAGGTTAAGGTGTGTATTTTAGAGCACCTAGGGGATATAAGAAGAAATAACTTGGAAAGTCCAGTGGCAGCTCACTTCATGTTAAAACACAATGGATCAGTGGGAGGGTTATTCTATAGTGTGTTGGCACGACCCGATGTTAACTTTGGAAATTTTAGAGGAGAACTTAATAAGTTAGAATGCAGAATGATATTAAATTATGGTACATTGTACCCTAAAGGCATGAATTTAGACTGTAATATGTAATGAATAAGGGAGAATATAAAATTTCATAGATTTTATAACTGATTGTGTGTAATGTTTATATATAATATGATATATTATAATATGGTATCCAGCAAACATGAATGAACGCAATATGGAATTAAATGAAAATAATTGTGTTACAGTCATATTCGTACTGGTTTAACTCTATATTCCAAGTTTATTTAGTCGATGTAGTATGCTCTCATTTAAAATGTATCTTTTCAAGATATTGTGAATGTTAATTATTTTCTCAAGACAACATTTCTGAAAGGTAGGGTTTATGATAAAAAGTCGTGTTTATGTATTTATGTATTTATATGTTGGTAATGAAGTCATATTGAAGTGTCACTAATCATTTTGTTTGCAGAAAATTAATATTTATAGGAAGTGGTGCCACTTTAAAATAAGGAGCAATTTATGTGTTAATTGATTAAATACTTTCAGGCACTGGTGTATAAAAGGAGATGTATTTTGTATTTGAATTATTCCTTGAAGGCAATAAGCCGAGGTACCAGAATGATGTACAGAGAATAAACAAGATAAATATTTTCCAGCAGTCTAGCGTGGTGTTCGTTTCATGGTGATAGCAATCTTGTGTTTTTTTAAGTTTTAGCGGTGTGGTTTTAGTGTTCGTATAATAAGTGTAAACTACTAGTTTGTTGCCAGGATCTGTGATGTCACAGTAACCCTAAGATCCCTTAATATGACTATAACCTAATGGTGGCCTATGTGGGAGTGAATGACCTGAGGCACGTCACCTAGAAGTATATGCAGAAAGACATGATGCAACTTACTATGCGTTTGTTAGAGGAAGAATAGTATCTTCCCTTCAGTAAAAATACCAAGACAAGATAATTCATTTCAACAATCAGCTAAGTAGTTGTTGCCATTTTTAAGGAGATCCAGTATGTGTCAGCTTCGACTAAGATGGTAAATAAGACGCCCTGTTTCACCAGGAGTGGCTTGCACCTCTCATTCCCAACAATCCCCTGCAAATTAATCAGTTTGTGAGGTGTTCTGCATTCCCATTTGATTTTTACCAGCATCTGAAGAGATGCATCGAAATGTCAGTACCCATCCATCCTAAATATAATGGTCAATTCAGCAATAAACCTCTCTGGTGGAACTTGTTTATTAATAAGTAATATCAAAACGAAAGGAATGAAAAGCTATAAGAAATACCCATCCCCCTCTCTTAAGACAGGCTTCTCAACTATCCCTTTTTGGAGGAATGTATCTATTTTCAGGCCTAAGCTACCCCTGCAAAAAAAGTACCCAGGTTTAGAGGTATGTCCCTTTTTTCGGGTTTGTTTTATTCCTTCACGGAATTCTCTGAATCCCTCTCATCACACATGATTTTTGAAGCTGTCTGGTACACAGAAAGCCAGACTACATGACCAAAATATAAGCAATACCAATATTTTACAGAAAGTGGACATATGTATTACATCTCTCTTTTTCAGAAGCAAAAATAAATGGCCTTGTGTGGTAGAATTTTGCAATACAGTTAATTAAAAATCAACACATTTTATACTGTCTTTTTGATAATATACTTATTTTTTTCCTTCATTGTGAGTAGTATCCAGCATTCCTACTGGAAGCAGAAAGAGCTTATATTTTGTCTTCATCTTTGTCACTCTCTGTTTTTTAAAACATGCTTTTGAGTAGTATTACACATTCCTTCTGGAAGTAAGAAGACTTATATGCTATTTGGTGTTCAAAGTTTATTGTAATTAGATGTCCAGATTTTTAGCTGGATGTTCCTACTTTTCAAGGCCTTTGTTCCTATTATCAGTGTCTGCAGGTTGAGAGGTATGTCATCAACCCAATCAACATTAACAGCAGTTTAGCTCATTCCTGGCTCTATAGTGTTGAAGGGTGGGGCTCTGACTACAACCCAGGTGACTGGAGCTTTTCTAATGGCCCCCAACATTAGGGGGAGTCAGGCAGGGAAATGGAAGAGTAAAAGGCCATGGCTCACATGTCTATCCAAGGGGTTGGGAGGGCTTTATGTGCACTTAAGAGCATACTGGGTGGTGGGGTTTCCCTAGTAGAAACCTGGGAAAACATTGTTCATGCCAAATGAGGAATGGCAGGGCTTGGAGGGAACATCTCTTGTAGAAGTGAAAGGACATCCTTTACTAACAGCCCATTTCACACTTCCCCTGGCACCTTGCTGGATATGTGCTGCTACTGCTGGTGAGAAAAACTTGCAGAAACCTTGAACTACATCTGATAGGTCTTTGAATGATGAAGAATGGATCAACTGACCTGGAGAGGGCAGGTGACTGACATGCAGCAGGAGCAGAGGTAAAGAAAAAAAAAGTAATAGAAATGAAAACAATGAGCCGAAACAATCTAACCAAACTATTTTATAAATTCTGAGACTTTGCATGAAATGTTTTCCTTTGTGTCATTATCTAACCCCATACATCCCTGAGTTAAAATGTGAATATTCTTAAAATAACAAATACTCCCCAACAAAGCATATTCTCACTATAAAAACTACAAGACATCTTAGCGTCTTCAGCAAAAAATTCAAAGTACACAGCCATAAATGACAAGATTCAAAACACTTCACTGGCACTTAAACTGAAGCGTAACAAACTAATGGGCACAGTATTTTATAAATGCCTTAGGGCAGATAGCCTAGTATAAACCTATGAACCTATGAACCTATGAACAAGTCACATAAATAGACACCAAATACAGTTCATTTTGTACAGCTTATTCTGCTGTCTTCTGTTAAAGTACAACTATGCTGTATATTTTTTAATAATATGCTGCTGTAAAAAGTGAAATTTAAACTCCTTAATTATACTGTAGCCATGCAGTTCATATACCAAGCATCCCAGCAATAAGTGGAAGAAGAAAGTAAAATACAAAATATGAGACATGAGACAAAATGCAACTGTAGCAGCACAGTGTCTACAACGGCAGACAACTACACACAAACATACAAAACATGAAACCGGCTGTTGTAAAATACTGCCTGAACTAGTGTAAGAAAGTAAGGCCATGACATCACAAAAAAAGTTTCCAACATTAATATCTAAAAATGCAAGGCAAGAAAAGAAAAACAAAAGTGAAACGTCACCACAAAATGAAAAGAAAGGTTACAAAATGAAATATTATTTACTAATATCAACAGAATGTGCTAGTCTGAAAATAAATCACACACAGGTACATTGACAAAATCTGTTTGCATAAGTAAATTCAATGAGTGGCATACGAGGCATGCTGTATACCTGAACTTTTGGGAGGACTACTTATTTTAGCACACTTGACTATATTTGAATGGTGTATAAAACAAATTAATACAGTCAAAAGTGCTGTAATAATTTAGTCTTTTGAAAAACAAATTGTCTTTACTGTGGAATTTCCACTGACTTTTTTCGGTAAAGTATAACATGTACCTAGCCTACACAACTGCCTTAGAGGTAGAGATTAGCAAAGTTGTACACATTGACTGCAATGGTAAACCTATAATTAGTCAGTTTCTCTTGAAACAAATACAGCATTACTTACATTTTCATTCCCTTAGTCATCCTTCCTAGAATATGAGAAATATTGTTACCGCTTGTAAAGTCATTGTACGAAGCTTAAGCACTGCAAAAGCATCAGTCACTGTTTCTGTGTTTCAGTTTCATAAACACATTCTTTAGCATAGTTTCTTTTGAAAGAATCAGTAAGTGGAGTACATTGGTGAAACATGATTACTGCACTGGGACATAGGTGAGCATGTATACTGCAAAGATAGCATCGCAAGCAAAATAATGGATTAAATATTTATTTCAACCTGCACTTCTTTTTTGCAGGGGAGGGTACTGTGTCGACTGTACCCCTCTGCTGGGGATTTGTCCCCACACTCCCTGCTTCTAAATAACCTAACTCTGGGGTACAATTTGAGTTAAGTGAAATAAAAGCAATTTTTTTTTTACAAAATTTTGAACTGCATAATTATGATTTTACAAAGCTGACAGCCAGTTTCATAGATGCATCAATATTCTGATAATGAAATTATGAATTCCATGCCTATATATGAGTGTATCGTTACAAAGCAATGTCATACATTGCAAGCTAAAATATAGTTTAAAAAAAGAAAAAAGCAAGCCAACCCAACAAAGGTCAATAAAAAGTGCTGCCACAGTTCTCGTTGCAGACAGGCAATGCCTACTTACCCCATGCAGTCCATAGCACTCAATGACCTATTGTTTGCTGCAGAAACTCTTCTCCAAAATTTGGTTGAGGTGTAAAGATGTCTTTGTAAACAATGCTTGGAAAAGATTAAAAACTAAATGGATTTGGTTGCAAATCTAATTATCAAACATACATACCGTCTGTTACATTATTTTGGTTCCTAATAGTTTATTCCATCCTTACCTCCATACATCTAGTATAGGCTATTTTACCTTGTATAAGGCTCTGTATGCCCTCTTTGCTACCTTCCAAATCTCTCATGCTTCTAGCATTTAATTTCTTACCTGAAAGTATATTTTTGTATAACCTCTTGTTCATTTCATTTTCTTTACATCTTGACAATGAGCCTAATATGCCACCTTTTCTCCTACATCTAGAGTAAATTTATTCTAGGCTTCCAGCCATGACAATATTTTCCCTGTGTCTACTAACTGATACTAGTAAATTAAATCCAATCCCTTCTGTCTTCATCTTCAGAATATATTTTCACAGTGCTCTTGTCTTTTTTGTCATTTGAGTGTCTAATACCATGATCTAGAGTTTCTCCATAAATCTCCCTTTAAATGCTTTTCTACATTATCCAGTATAAAAAGTTTTTCCTATTAAACCACCATTCATAGCAAGCATCATCACCATGTGCCTTCATCCCATATTCTTCTCCCCTGGATGGTACATTTTGTTCACAAATAAGTAATGCATTTTTAGTTAAATAATGTTGTAAACCTGGTACCTCCATGCTTCGCATTTCTTTGGCCAATATTCATTTATTCCATGCAAACTTTGAATGTCTGACATCCTATATAAAGTCCAATATCTGTTCTTTTATTTTGAGTAAAATTTCTACTGGAGGCTGTACTAGGAATGATTCACCAACATGCAATACAAACAATAACATAAATATTTGGATGGCTTGAACCTTTTGATCACTTTCTAAAAGTCACTTATTTCTTCTTTTGAATAATTATTTTGTTTTTGCCATCAATATCCGACACATTACATCAGTTGACTTGGCTTCTCAGTCTATCAGCCCGACCTCTGTATAGTGTAAGTGAAAGTATCCCATAGGAGAGGAAATTTACTTTCCAAATCTTCTGTAGGAGAGTAATTAATGGAGATTACTTTAGTTTTTGCAGTATTCATTTCAATGATCGACCTTTAATTCATTGAATAACCATCTCAAGTTTCTCAGTGGATCTGCCATACTTATCAATATATCATCAGTAAATTTGGTTTGAATCACATGGATAACCCCTTAATCTTGATTGTCATATATAAATAGTTAAGTAATCTGTATAGACAGAAAATAAAGGCAAGATAAAGGACACTCTTACTTTGTGTACTGCCTCAACTCAAATGTCCCAAAGGGCTTGCTGGTATTATAATTTGAACTGTAAACCCATTATATATTTTTCTAACACATGTATAAATGATTCAGGAAACCCCATTTGATGCAATACCACAACAAGGAAAATCCACTCCAGCTGGACTATTAAATCAGTTGAACAGTGAATTAATCTATATACATGCTTTTCCATTACATAAATCTTATCTGGGTATAACCACTTAGAAAAACAGAAAAATATTACATATATAGTACAATGGAGTCTATAAAATACTTTATTCCATCTAGTACCTCAACATGATTTTCAGGATTTAACATAAATCCTAAAAACCTAACCTGATAATAAGTACATCTTTAACTCATCTTTGACCTTTTAAAATAAGTATGGTATCCACTGACCTCATAGACTTACAATAAAATAAAACGTGTATTTTGTAATTATGTTCTGTAATCCATCAATGAATCCATTGCTGCTGAAATGATAATATATGGATCATAATGTTTTTAAAATGACCCGATCAATTCTGGAGGGATATATACTGAGGCCAAAGTAAGATATAATCCACCCCACAATTTTTTCAGCACTGTGTAATACCCTTGTGAATTGCTTATTTCCTCCAATATCTGCATAAGAAAGTACTTCAAAAATTCATACCACCTTGCATCTTCTTTTTGCACCATTACAACTAGTTGACACTCTTGTCAGTAACCAGATTTATTTAACTTAACTTGTTATATATTACCCTAATGCATCTGTTGAAGTTTTTTAACTGAGGGCTTATGCTTCTTAATATACTCTATCATTATTTCATTCTTTATGGAGTTATTCAGTCCATTAACATTCCAGCTAATTAATTTTAATATGTTTTCCATTTCCATTGAAAAAAGGTGGCAAAATACTACCATTTGATATTGTTCTCCCTTAACCCTGTCTCACTCCTCCCCAGCAGTATCTTATGGTGTATAATGTGCAAACAGCTAGTTTTATGGGGAGTGAATAACACATTTGGGGAATAAATAAACACATTTTGCTCATAATATGGTTAACTAGACTGCAGCACAACACATCGTATAACTGACATTGAAACAAAATCAACATTACTAAAATCTGTAGCAACAGACATGTTCTTTCCTTATTTAAAATGTCCCATTTAAGGACATATTAACAACTCATTAATCCAAGAAATAATCCTCCAAAACAAGAACTGATTCATAATAACTAATCAGACAGGTCACCAAGAAATAATAGGAAACTTTCCATATTAAGTAGTCTTGTAAAAACATCCTGGACATATTTACCTCACCCCTGTCCATAGTGTTCTTTTTTATGAATGCGTTGACATGTCTGAAGAAGCATTCCTGTTGTTAAACGTGAAAGCGCTTACTTTATTTGTTTTCACTCCAATAAAGTGTACCTGCTTTCTACATTGGTGCCAGCTCGTGAGTTTGTTTTCTGCTATGTTTTGGATTTGTCTCCTCAGAGGTGCTTTATCCTCATACTGCTGCTGTTTTGCTTCCCTTGTTAATAACGGAATTATTAAATTAAGGTATTAGAAGTCCAAGAAGAGGGGGAAAACCCTTTCATTTAATAATACCATAACAAAAACATACAGAGAAAGTTTACATATGTAAATACGTGGGTCCCCTTCAGAATACTGAAGTCCCATATCAGCAAAACCCACAGCATTGAGATGAAAATATCATAGCTTCACTTCTACGAATGGTCACATCATCGAAGACGGTGCCTGGGAAGGGAACTGCTTGGAGACATTTGCCCTTTTTCCCACTATGGTGTGATCTTGAAGTTGATATATTTAGTTGGGGGGTGAAGCCCCCACTTTGGTGGGTTTTAATTGCTTCATTGAGTGTATGTTGTCCTGGTGGCTAAGTGGTTGCTTTCCCCATTGAATGTTTTTTGCTGGTATATACTTTTGTAGAAGTAACTGCGGTGGTGGTGCTGTGGTAGCGTTGTCGCCTCACAGTTAGAAGTTTCCCGTTCGATTCTCAATTAGAGCATCTTCTGTGTGGCGACATGCGTGAATGGGCGTTCCTTCGTTGAAGGCTGTGCGTTAGGCATGGCAAGCCAGTACATAAAAATCTACTGCCAATCATTAGCGGACCGGAGTTCCGCTGTGGCGACCCCTAACTGGGAAAAGCCGAAAGACACAAACAAACAATACTTTTGTGGAAGTGAAGCTTTGATATTTTCATCTTGATGATGTGGGTTTTACTGATATGGGACTTCAGTATTCTGAAGGGGACCCAAATATGTAACTACCTTTACACAGCACCATAAGCTTGATTCCTTTTCTAGGTCCACATCATGCTTTTCTAGGACCATTCTCCAAAAGCTCATGGACTCTTCTTCTACCCCCAAATGTAGTAAGCTGGGGTAATCTACCCATATAGCAAAGGCTACTGCAGCAGTGATCAATATGATGAACATTGTACAGTTGTGTAAGTAATCTTACTTTAACAGTAGATGTTCAAATGATCAGTGCAGCAGTGGCCTCTCTCTTCCTCTATCCCCATTGTTTTTTGGTGTGTTTCTAATACCAGGTCTGGACATTTTTTTTTCACTAGTGTTGTTATTTGAGGACTCAGCCTTCCTTTCTGTATTTGCTGAAAATCTCTGAAGGGCTTAATGCCTAACTTTGTCTTTTTGTCAGCTCAGCTCGTGCTGCCTGACAGTTTGGGCACCTGGAAAGTGCCCTGAAGCTTTGTAAGCTGGCAGTTATATCCTTGACAGGATATACCCCATTTAGCTAAGGCTACTGCAGCAGTAATCATTTGAACATCTGTTATGGTAAGATTACTTAAACAGCTATACTTTCTTACTCCTAGCACAAGCTTCAGCTTCTGTCAGCCTCTCCTCAACCACCTCAGTTCCGGTCTCACAGCTGCTAAAATGTTACAAGCAGAGTACCTTATACTTCCTGGTGCTTCACATTAAGCACAATATAGTCTCTAAATTACATATTACATATAAAACTTTCTGGTTATTATTAAAATCTTATCCAGTGACCTTCCTTTCTACAGCAGGCAAATTCCCTGGATTGTTATCACTTTCGGACTATGCTTACTTTCACTACTGAATTTTATTTAAGAGATTTTATATCATGTATCTATCTATCTATCTATCTATCTATCTATCTATCTATCTATCTATCTGTCTATCTATCTGTCTATCTATCTCTATCTATCTATCTATCTATCTATCTATCTATCTATCTATCTGTCTATCTATCTTTCTATCAATCTGCCTATCTGTCTGTCTATCTATCTATCTATCTATCTATCTATCTATCTATCTATCTATCTATCTATCTATCTATCTGTCTGTCTATCTTTCTATCAATCTGTCTATCTATCTATCTATCTATCTATCTATCTATCTATCTATCTATCTATCTATCTTTCTATCAATCTATCTATCTATCTATCTATCTATCTATCTATCTATCTATCTATCTATCTATCTATCTATCTATCTATCTATCTATCGATCTATCTATCTATCTATCTGTCTGTCTATCTATCTTTCTATCAATCTATCTATCTATCTATCTATCTATCTATCTATCTATCTATCTGTCTGTCTGTCTGTCTATCTATCTTTCTATCAATCTGTCTATCTATCTATCTATCTATCTATCTATCTATCTATCTATCTATCTATCTATCTATCAATCTGTCTAATCTATCTATCTATCTATATATCTATCTATCTATCTATCTATCTATCTATCTATCTATCTATCTATCTATCTTTCTGTCTATCTATCTTTCTATCTATCTATCTATCTATCTATCTATCTATCTATCTATCTATCTATCTATCTATCTATGTATCTGTCTGTCTATCTATCTTTCTATCAATCTATCTATCTATCTATCTATCTATCTATCTATCTATCTATCTATCTATCTATCTATCTATCTATCTATCTATCTATCTATCTATCTATCTATCTATCTATCTATCTATCTGTCTATCAATCTCTATCTGTCTATCTATCTATCTATCTATCTATCTATCTATCTATCTATCTATCTATCTATCTATCTATCTATTTTCCTTTTCTTGCTTCTTCATTCTTTCTCTCCTGGACTATGAAGAACACTTGCCCTTCCACGTTCAATTTTTGAAGTAGTAACTCTTTTTTTAAAGAGTCAGTTCACCTGTAATTATCACTTATGAGGGGATTTCAAACTCAGATGTGTTATTTATACAGCACTACTAAGTGGAAGTCAATGAGCATACAACTATAGTATTTATGCTGCAAAGAATTTCTCCCTACAAGAGAAGATATTTTTAAGGTTTAAGTGTCTACAGTTTGATGCTCCAACCAAATTTCCCTGTCCACACTTATTGCTATACTTCAAACCAATACCTTACCTACAAGATGAAGCTCTCTCTCCCTCAGCAATTGCTCTCTTCTTGCATTAACAGACACCATTGCTCCTTGTGTGGAGACTTATATTAATATCCTAGGTGCTACCCCCTCCTTTTAGCCCAAATTAGTAAGCATCTGAAACCATGGATTTGTACTTCCCATCTGTCTCTGCAACCAGCTTGATTGAAATTCCCATTCTGAAACACTGGATCACTTGTCTCATGTTTACTGACAACCACCTTCTTGCACAATATGTGAGGCATGCAGTTATATAAGTTATTAGAGGCAAAGCTTTCACATAAAGCCTCTATAAAAAAATTTTGTCTGTCAGTGCCATACAAAACCATACTAAATCAATCATACTTAGCTCAGAGCAAACACATAGACCTACAAATGCTGAGGGTCTTAAAAGCACCTACTTAAATCAAAAGGTCTCCAAAATAAGAAACAAGTACACTTAGCAATCTACACCAATATATATAGTCACAAACACACAACACAAATAACACCCACCATGAGACACACTTCTATGAGTCACATTGACTTAATTCAAGGGTCACAGTCAGTTGCCTGTCAAATGCCAGGGTTCGCTACAACATATTTGCACTCAAATCCTTACACCACAACTACACACATGATACACTCATTGTACATGTGGATGTACATGACCTGAGACTTAGATCCCTGGACTATATGAGCAGATACATGATGGAGCTCTCAAAATATGTGTTTGAGTCAGGTATGAACTCAGCCTTGAGCAGTGTTCTACCTTCACCAAGAATAATGCCACAGTATGAACAAAAGATAATTAACTTCAGCAATCAGCTTAGCTTTTGTTGTCAATCAAAGGAGGTATATCATATATCAGCTTGGGAAGATATGGTAAGTAGTCATAACTGCTTTACCAGGGATGACTTGTACCCCTGTACCCCCCCCCAAGGTTTCCATATATTGGTCAAAACCTTGCTCACTCCCATAGAGCCTTTTTATATGCAATGTCATTCTTCTAAAGCTTCCAACATAGCTAAACACAATCCAGGTATCCTTAAGGTATTGTTGCTCAATGCTAGGAGCCTAAACAAAAAAAAATCACACCCTGTAGGATCTGCTTACCCTAGAAAATGTTGATAATTACATTGTCACAGAAACAAGGTTCAAGACCAGTGAAAGCATTACATTAGTGCAAGACTTCAATGTCTGTCACTCTTTACAGGCCCACAGCATTAAACAAATACACTAAAGGCAGAATTGTCAATATAGTCTTAAAAAATTAATCTCACCTTCAGGCTTGTTAGACAAGATAATGACCTGGAACTCCTCCATATCCAAATAACTGTGAACAAAATTCCTTATCACATCATAGTTAACTATAGGAGACCCTCAGCCCATACCTCCTGTGTAACCAGTATGGAAACCCTATGCATTAAGCCAAAAAATATTCTCCTAGGAGAATTCAACTATCTCTCTATAAAATGGGAGACTAATACATCCTCAAACGTGTATGCCCAGAGATGTTTAGACTTCATAATTGCAAACCCACTGGACCACTTAGTCTGCACCCTAACCAGGGTTGATAAACTCCTGGACTTGATCCTTGCTAAAAATGGGCAGGTCTGCTCCCCACCAATTATAACCTCCTCCCTGGTCAAATCAGACAAGTCAGTTGCATTCACTATAATACCAAAGCCTTAAGAATCTCTAAGGTATTCAGAGACTTTGTGAAGCCTAATTTATTAAACTGAGTAATGACCTGGCTAAATTCAAAAGCCTCTCAACCTCATCGACCCCACTGCTTAAGCAGAATCCTTTACTGCCAAATCCTATGCACATGTAAATAGCTGTATAGATGCATCTGTCCCTCTCAAAATAAATACAACACCAAATTCAAAAATAAACCTGGATATAAACAGGCTCTATTTGCGAGAATATTAGACAGCAATAGTAGCATTAAATGTTCATTGGCTTTAGGTGAGCTGAACAAGTACACAGTGTACTTGCGGGAACTAGGGTGAAATAAGTATTGAGGAATGACAGCTATACACTAGTTATATAAAACAGTGTGATGCTTGCAAATACTGGTCTCTACCCAACTGATGTCATTAAAAAAAGTGACAACTGTTTTGAGTAAACAGCATGTACCTTTTTCTATGAGTCTGCAAATGAAAGTTAAAAAGTATAGATAGACAGACAGATAGATAGATAGATAGATAGATAGATAGATAGATAGATAGATAGATAGATATCTCATTGTTTCAGTCACTACTGAGAGTTCATGGCCAAAGGTGAGGTTGGGGACATTGACTGTTAATTGAAATCTTTGTTCTGGGACTCAGCTGTAATTGGGTACAGTGGTTGCAGTAATGCTGCTGATGCTGCCTGGTTTCAGGCCACCCAATATTGGAAATAAATGACCACATTCACATTTATTAATAACCTTAAGCATAAAGCTACTGACAAACTCAAAGGTTTTCAAAAACATTTTCAAAAACATTTCAAAAAAGTGTCCCTAAGATTCTCACATTCTGCTAGGAAGGTGTCCCAATCCGTGGACATATGGGCAGTTCTAACAAGCTTTAATGAGGTTATTCATAAACATGACTGTGGTCATTTTATTCCAATATTGAGTCACCTGGAACCACATTTGAGACAGGTTTTGCATATTGCTGCCACGAATGATACTAATGTATGTTTAGAGTATGACACACCAATTAATCCAACAGCTTATAAGGATGGTTTTGGATACTACTTTATTACAGTTTTTTTCCGACAACAGTTATGAAATAAGAAATGTGTTGGAAAAAAACTGGTGTTTATTGATACAAGATAATGATTTTAGACATATGGTGGGTCCTAAACCCCAAGTTGTTTTTAAGTGGGGACAAAATCTGAAATCAATTTTTGAGAGAAGAAAACATATAAGAAAGATTAATACTGGAATGAAGAACTACAGGGGGTAGTTCGTATTGTAAATTTGTTTTGGTTCGTGATGAAATAATATTGAATTGCATGCAATTTCTCCTGCTATAGAAGTAGACTTGTGACACAAAAGGGGTGGTTTACTGTGCTTGTTGCATGCTTTGTACTGTGTTTAATATTGGCAAGACTGAGAGGAAACTTAAAAAACAAATATATGAACACCTGTATGAAATCAGAAATACAAAGGAAATTAATGACATATAAGCATGTTCATTCAAATAAGGATCACCATTTTAAATTTGGTGTATTAGAACAAATGTTGGTGGATGAAAGAGGGGGACCGTGGCTATTATGTTTGGAGAAATTTCAGTCATACTAGCTATTGTTAACCAATTCCAGTAACTGTTCAGGTCTCAATGAACATACTTCCATCCCTTGTTTATTAAATATAAAAGCATTAAAGCATTAACGGATATGAGTTGAACACTTATACAAGATGCTATGGTTATTGGGTTATTTGCACTTCTATGTATGTACAGTTCATCTATAGGTGAATTTTTAATATATTTAATAATTATAATATTTATATTTCAGTTGTGTAAGTTGATGTGTAGGTGCACACATATATATACATATACATTTTTATATTTTTTGTATTTTTTAATAATGTAAAGTTATTTTATATTTACATTTATTATATTTATTATAATTGGACTTGTGCTTATCAGCATTTTACTACGATTCAAAATATTTTTGTTGGAATTTTTTTTCTTTATTTTATGTGGAGATCCAGGTTGAATCCAATTAAAAAAGGTACAGTTTATTGTAGAGAAGAAGAGGGGGAATTGTAATACAAATCACATTGTTTTTAGTATCTTCCATTTTTTATTGGATTATGAAGAAATGTCAAGTAAACAATTATTGTATTAGTAAAATTTTATGGAAAAGATATAGGGATATTTAAAAAAATAAAATAAATATTTGATATATATTTGATAAAAAGGAAAAAGGATATTTTGAGTTAATTAAAAGATGGGATATCAAGCAAAATTAAATTGAAACCCCCCAGAAAAGATTGGTTTGAAAATAATGGAATGAAATTATTATATTAAAGTTTAGAAAGATGAGGATGAAGGAATCAGAAAAGCTATTAGAAAAAAGTAAAAAAGATTTAAAAATGAGTGTGAATTTCATGATTTGTTGTAGAGACTTAATGTATAAAAACTTGTCTTTAAAAGCAAATATGAAATATAAATAAAAATGGATAGGGTGTGTTTGGAATATAATGTAGAAGAAACAATGGAACATTTTCTTTTGTAATGTAAAATGTTAAATATATTAGAATGCTATGTTATAAAGAAGTTAAGTTAGAAATGTTTAAGAAATTTGATTTACATGTAATTGGTCATGGTTATTATCCAAATGTAAATAGAGAAAACATAGATAAAGTTGATACAATTACTGTATTTTTTGTGGAATACATGGAAAATAAGATGTAAAGTGCTGTTAAATAATTAAGTTTGGAATGGCAATATTTGACTGAAAATATTAAAAAACGGCTGTGGTTAAAAGGATGGGATAAATAAATTTTTGAATTTAAGTTGTTGTAGAATAATATGATTTTGAATTTTTGAAATGTTAAATTTTGAAGGATGATGGATAAATGATGTGTAAAGCCCCCCACACCTCTTTTGATAAGTGCAGTGGGATCTTTTACATCCATATACTGCCAACTCAAACAGATGGAACCTTGATTTAATGTCTCATCTCAAGGATGCCACACTTAGGAGTGCAGCACCATCATATGCTAGACTGCAGTGTCAGTATTGAAAATTAAATCCAACTAGTTGGTGTGGGAATATAAACCACAGCCTTCTACATCAAAGTTGAGTATGGTACATGTTGAGTGTTGATACTGAGACTGATCTATTCTAGTATATGTCTTATGAGGATGAGTAAAGAGGAATGATGACCTCTTCAAATTCAGAGGAGAGATACCCTTTGCAATCATTTGGGTGAGGTAGAAGGGTTTGCTTATAATAGTGGATATGTGGAGGTCAAAGGATAGTTCACTATCCACAAACATGCCTAAGTCTCTAATGGCAGTTATCCAAATTGTACAACACAGCATTTTTTGGCATTCATCCACTTTATAGCTTGGTTTTACACCATAATCCTGAATCCACAAGTTTGTTCATGTTAGACTCCTGGAGAATTCAAATGTCTATAGGGGTGCTGATAACAGCTCAGGCTTGCAATACTCCAAGAACCTGATCAGCCAGAGACCTTTAATGTCAGACTTGACATCAGAGAAGCAGATAACAAATAAAAATGTTCCCAAAATAGAGCCCTTGGGTATACCACTAGCAATAAGTCTCTTAGAAGATAATGCTATCAGTGAGTTATTTGGCAAACCAGTGGGTTTCTCAGAAATTTACATGTAGTTTGATCAGTTTGTCAGTTATGCCACAGTGGCATACAGCATCAAAAGTCTTGGATGAATCGAGGTGAGCTGTTTGTAAGAAGTTACCCTCATCTACTGCTTCTGTGACTCTTTCAAAGAAGCCAGTCAGGTTTATTATGCATGATCTAGCTTTTACAAACAGAAATTGGTTAGGGTCAAGAGGTTATAAGTTCCCTATGTCCTTGTTGATGAGTTACTTTTCAAAATCTTTCAAATGATGCTTATGAGGCTGATAGGTCTAAAGTTTCTGGGATTCGAGTTTGTTTATAGTTAAATTCCACCAGAAGGTTTGTTTCTAAACTTGGCATTGTATTTATGGCAAATAGAAACATGAGCCTTTATGCAAGGATTTAGATGGGAATATAAATGCTGGGTATATGTGCCAGTATTTGCTATAACTTTATCTAGTGGTGGGAGACTGTTAAACCATCTTAAGTTATCATCCAGTGTGAGGAAATTTGCCTTTGAGAAATCTCTAGGGACGTTTGGATTGTCATTGTCCTGTACTGGGACTCTGCAGTGAGTAAAGCAGTGAGATGGCCTGATATGACCATTAAGGGTATGACAATGGGTGAAGAGCAGACATAGGCTGTTGTTGCTGAGGATAACATCTAGGATGTTGATGCCTCTAGTAGAAGCAGATGCTATTTGAACAAGGGAGTTTACAATTATATGGTTAGGGAAGCACTGAATATATTTATTTGTAGAGGTGTGGGTGTACCAATTTATGGAAGGGTAGTTAAAGTCCACTAGACAAATTATGCTTTAGTAAATGGAGAGGGACACCTATAAACATGTTTCCTCTTTCACGGATGTCTTGGATGGGGTTCTGTAGTTAGACAGGATGTGGTATGAAGTGTTGTTTACTAATATGCTAGAATGAGGTTTTATTTACTAAAATTAGCATATAGCTTAACCTTCAACTGCCTGTATTTATGTTTCATACTCCTCCTCCTACCACTCGCCATCCCCTCCTGGATAAGAGGGCTATTCATTCCACATCACTGAGGTATGAGTTAACTGTGAGGGGCCATCATTTAGATCGCCCTTAGGGGTGGTTTGAGGGTTTACTGCTTAAACCTGTGTTGTCCATATTATAGAATCAAAGAGGAAAGTGCCATAAGCTGTCAGTGCTAGTCATCCCTCGTTTCCAGAAGAACTGCTGCCAGCAAGCAGCATCCTCCTTCCACAGAAGCACAGAAAGTAGTTTCCCAGGTCTGCAGCAAAGAAATTGTACTCTCCACCTTCTGGTAGAGGTAATTCGATTTTAATCAGAATAGCTCGATGAATGGCATATTCGATGACATATGCCATTCGATGTTTACACATTCGATAGGTAAACATAGACCCCTCCAGAACATGGCTCTATATCATAACATCGAAGTCTTACAACTTTGAATGTTATAATATCAAACCCAGTAGAGTAAAACACCAGAATACCGAACAGTCAGAATAGCGAATTTTTTCCCAGGAAAAAAAATTGCTGTTCCGACAAACATACACACAACACAAGCACACCAAAATAAATAATCCACACACACATACACTTCACAAAACCCTACACTAAACCATGCATACACCACTAGCTATCCACTTACCTTAACCCAACCCTAACCCTAAGGTCCATCACTATCGCACACTCAACTTACCCGCTCCCTAACCCTAACTCACCTAACTCGCACCCAATCGCACACTCACCTTCATTCACACACTTACCTTAACCCGGTCCGCAACCTTCTCTCCACAGTTGAGGAAATAGTGAAGCTGCAGAAACACCCCACTGAATACTTTCCCTAGGAAAGTATTCGGTGTTCTGCAGCTTCGCTATTTCCAGCATTCGCTCTGCTGGGTCTGATATTATAACATTTGAAGTTGTTAGACTTCGATGTTATAATATAGACCCCCCGAACACCTATAGGTGTACATACAAGGAAACTGAATGCTGATATAGATGCATCTGCAAAATGTGATTACCATGTGGTAAGAAAATTATTTTTAAAGTGTACATTTACTATGAGGCAGATCATTATTCTCAGATGACATGCTTAACAGATAGCATTTTTGGGATGCTTTTCAAAAGTAAATATATGCTCTCCTTGCCTCACAAAAAGGTAGTTACTGACTCAACACAAGTTGCATTAGGTTGGTTGTTTTTTGCATTGAGGCCAGCTGCAGTTGCCTTGGTTTCAAATTAATACTAATCATTCCTTTATATTTCCTAATGTTATATCCCTTACACATGGCATGGAGAATGCTGTTCACAGCCAGTTTTTGTTGTGTCAGAGCAATAGTTTGTTTTACAGTGAAAAGTGCATCACACAATATGAAAGGTGAAAATACTGGAAACATACTTCTCAACCTGCAGACTTTGAAGATTGGGACAAAGGCCCTTGAAAAATAGGCATATCCAACTATAAATGTAGGCATCTAATTCGCACAAAATTTGAAAACCAAATAGCATATAACGCTTCCCACTTTCAGAAGGAGTGTGGGATACTACACAGAAAACAAAAAACAAAGAGCCAGCAAAAGTGACTGAAAATAATGTATTCACAAATACATACAGCAAAAACAAACCGGTTTCGGCTGGAACAACACAGCCTTCCTCAGTGTATAAATTCAAATCACAAAAGACATGCTGTTTAAATAATATAAAGTCATTACCCATTGGTTAAGCACTCATAAATATTCATTAAGTCCAGGGGGAAATAAACCCCCAAGCTTAATAATCCACTTTTTTTCTTTACTATTTAGTATATTATGCCATCCAGTTTTCTTCATATGATTCCCATATATTACATCAATAACAATGAACTTAAATTCAGCAGTCGGATGCATTAACTGATGTTTATACAAAGCATTTGTTAATTTTTTATGTTTGATGTTACTCGTGTTCCGAAATGCGTGATCTGAAAGGGCGAGATGTCTGCCCTACATAGAATGCTCCACATTGGCATGTAGCTAGGTAAACAACCCAATCATTGCTACAATTAGCAAAAAAGCCTATATCAAATACCTGGGAGCAATTTCTACTGGAAAAAGCTTTGGACGTACTGACATGTTTGCAATTAGAACAATGACCACATGGAAAGCATCCAATTATAGTTTTCCCTGATATGGTAGTCTGTTTTGATACAGAATGTTTATTATCACAAAATTTGTAATGATTGAAATAAGATTTCAATTTTTTTCCATTTCTATATGAGAAGGTACATCTATCTGGAATGATATTAGCAATAGTATGGTCAGATTGCAAAATATTCCAATTTCTACGGACACTATCTAACAGACAATTAGTGTTCCGAGCATAAGTGGTTGTAAATCTTAATGTTGTTGATGTTGTACATGTACGATCCCTGTATTGAAGTAAATCTAATCTATCCATATTGTTCACTTGGTTTTTGGCAGTTGTTATATTGCCAACTTTATATCCCTTTTGTTTAAACCTGTCTGTTAGATCACTTTGGTTCAGACAAAATGTAGAAGGTTTCGAACAAATACGTTTGGCTCTTATAAACTGGGATTTAGGAATGTTCCTAGTTATATGCGGCGGATGGTAGCTGGAAGCATGCAGAAGTGAGTTATATTGTGGGAACTTTCTATACATTTCTGTTTCTAAAGTGCCATCAGGCAACTTGTGTACAAGAACATCCAAAAATGTGATATTATTGGTATCATGATGTTCAGTAAATGATAGTCCCCACTCATTATTGTTGAGATATAAAAGAAATTCTGCAAGTCCAGATTCAGTGCCTCTCCAAACCAACCACACATCATCTAAGTAACGTCTCCAAATGTCCATATCAGGTAGATATGTGTTTCTGGTGGAATCATAAATAATCATTGTTTCAACATAAGCCATGAAAAGGTCAGCATATATGGGGGCAAAAGATGCCCCCATAGCTGTTCCTTTGGTTTGCCAGAAACACAGATCTTTATAATAGAAGACGTTACATGTAAGAACATATCTAGCCATGTCAACCAAAAAGGAATTAAATGATGAAGTATACAATTTAGTAGTGTCTAACCAATATGCCAAAGCTTTTAATCCTGCCTGGTGTGGTATATTCGTATATAGCGCACTCACATCAAGTGTACATAGAAGCCAGTCAGCCTCAAGTTGTGTATCTGATATTATTTGTAAAAAGTTGGTTGTATCTTGTAACCACAGAAACACATTAAAAAAGCAGTGAGTGACAAAAAGGATGGAAAAATATAGGCACATTAACAAAGAGACTCTGTAAAATCTATAGATGTTAATGAACTGTATTGCAAACTTCTACCACACAAGGTAATTTATTTTTGCTTCAGAAAAAGGGGGATGGAAAATGTGTGCCCTATTTCTTTAAATTATTGTTGCCAAAACTATGTTGGCCATGTAATGAGGTTTTCTGTGTACCTGGTAGCTTCAAAACTTACATATGATGAGAGGGAATTCAGAAAATTGTCTATCGGGGTATATCAAGCCTGAAAATAAGGACATGCATACAAAAGTGTGTGTGGGGGGGGCAGGGGTTGGTAGTAGCTCAGGTGGATGTAAAAGATTCAGTGACACATATAAAAAAGAGCAGGGAATGTTCCCTGATGACCTGGCCTCATTTTCCCCTAGCTGCATAAATAAGCCTTGGGTCTTCCCTGAAAAGTGGACACCTGCCTAATGGGACTGACCTGGTCAACAAAGGAAAAAAAAATAAAATAAAAATTGCATACTGATTGCTTGGATGACAGTACTACAGACTATTATACTGCTGCCACATCCTAAAATGAAGCCCAGTATTTAACAGTGGTGTGAAACAGGATTCCACATTGAGAGATACAGGAGGTCACAGACCCACTCCAAAAAACACTGATAAATTCTATCTCTCTCCTATAGATTGATAATTAGTTAACAGACATGATGTCGAGAACAACATTGAGAAGCCTATCTAGAATAATCCAACAGACTTTGATGAATTAGCTACCCCATTCAAGGAGAGATATACGTACCGCAGGGGTGAATTTGTGATTGCTCAGGCAGTCATGGTCTGGATCTAAAGATGGGGCGACTAAAGTGCTGCTTTTTTTGTCATGCAAAATGAATCTATTCTGTAGGTATAATCCACCATGCAAATTTCAACAATCTAACTTTATACACAAGGCATCTTTCAGCACAAAAGTGTCTGTGGGATTTTCATCAGATGGTTTAATGAGTTGGATTCTTGAAATGGGAACTCAGTCCACAGTAACTATTGTAATGGACTCAAATACGGACCGAGGAAAGAAATCTTCATTTGAATAAAGACTGTAAGGTACTTGCTAAAATGGTTCCTCCCTAGTTATTTGACTAGGGATTTAGTGATGTCATCGCAGATAGGCACTTATTTGCATGGAAGTGATAAAGGCTTAGAAGGCTTAATTTCAAAAGCTGAAATACAGTCTGCGGAGGTATACAAAAAGGAAAAAGTGAATGGTCATACCCCTTAGATGTAATTCTACATACTTTCTAATTTTTTCTTCATATGATTTATGCAGCTTTATTTTTTTCTCTTCCTAAAGTGCACTGTATGTTTTAATTATTGTTAAATTGGGCTTCCCTAAACATCTTTGAGGAGAAATTGCACCAGCATCAGTAGCATGCAGGAAAAAAGACAAAAGGTATAACATTGAATGCTTTTTCCCATAGGAAATTATTGCTGGTACATTTTCTAAATGCATGCTGGTAATGATTCACTTTTTTAAGCAGATGTCTTGTTTCTTTCAGATGGTGCAATTGTGGAGTTCTTATATATAAGTTCAAAGGGTGTGAGGTGGTTGGCTGTTCATATGAGAGGAGCATGGAGGCTTGCCCCCTGAAAAAAAAACAAGAATAAAAGAGGGTTTTGTTCTTTTGGGTTTCGGACATTTTTTTTTCATTCTTTTGGAATTTCAGCATTTAGCAAGTCGGTGTTTCATAGTAGAGCCCTTAAATTCTTGGTTAAAATTTCACTGTTCTTTGCAGTTAGTCCAGTGGGAGTTTTGACATCCATCTAAGCTACCAACAAGTGAGACAGACCGTAGGACTCTTTCTTTTACTTCTCATCATTTAGATAATATATCTGGTTTACATCAGTGTTGGAAAATTAATTCAAGCTCCTGATGTGATGAATACAATTCACAGCCTCCAGATCTTTATGTATTTCACCTGATGCCATGTATATGGCTTAAAAAACCAGACTGGTAGTTTTTAAAATTGTGATGTAGATACCAGGACATGCTTTATTTTTTTAAGTTAATAGACATATATTAAATGTATTTTACAGGTTTACTTCTGAATACTACATGAGCAATGTAAACCAGTATACACAGTCACTGCACACATTAGAGAAAGTGGCTCAGGTTGTATGAACATTAGCTGTGTTTCTGAAGGGTAGTTCGGCTGTTCTCTAGAATGCATGTTTCTATCTTCCAGCTATGACATTTCACTCCATACCCATCAATAACATACAGCTTACTGTGTTATTGAAATAGGAATGAAAATAAGAAAACATGAATAGCACGATTGAGTAACGGCTTTTTTAATTCAGACTTTTTTCACTGTGCTTTGATCCTGCTTGGCTGGGTTTTTCTTCAGGGAACATATCTAATTCAAAGGTAAAGATGCCAAAGTCATACTTTTGAAGATAATTACCTCTACTGAGCTAGTTGTTCCAGGCTATGTCTGTCTTCTTGTCTGCTGTACATTGACCTGTGACCATGAAAATATTTTACTTTAATTTTACAGAATGAATTGAAAATGTTCTTCTTCCAGGGTCTATATTACAAGATCGAATGCTTAGGTGATCGAACACCTAAACATCGAACTTGTAATATCAAAAGGAAAAAAACAGCAAAAGATCGATTTAATGCAGGGAAAGATTTCCCTTGGCCATTTGCTGGATTTTACCATTTTATCTACTGTAGAGCAATCTCAAAGTTGGTATATATAGTTAGGGGGGGGGGGCACAGCCTCCCACTTAGTTAGGGTGTAAAGTTATTTTTTTTTTCCATGGCCGACCGATGTGTTTTCCTGCGCCATTCGACATTTTTGGGTTCGATATTAAAAGTTTGATGTTTAGGTGTTCACTCTCCTAAGCATTTGATCTTGTAATATAGATGCCTTCTGCCACATCTGCTATGCCTCCAACACCCAGCACAAGCACTGCAGCTAAATTCATGGCAATTACCGATTTTGAAGGGCAAAGCAGAGATAATTGAATGTGGAAAAGGTTAGGACCAGCTTTTGATATCTTAGTAATATCTCTTTTAGATAAAATGTGGCTTTCAAGATAATTGCTGTCATTATAGGTGGAGGAGGTTAAGTAGTTTTTATTTTATTTTATTTTATTTATTTATTTTTGTACAGCGGGTCATGTGAAGGAAAAAAAAGCAGTTTTTATACCAAGTCACAGCCACAGCACCAAGCCCATGCAGTACAACTAAGGTCACAATGATCACCTATTCAGAAGGACTAGGAGAGATACAATAACTTTTCTCATTTGTACATCATTGTTAATAAAATGCGACTTGAAATAACTGCTTTAATCATATGTAGAGTATGTTAAGTATTTTTTTTTTTAACTAAAAGATCACATTGAGGGAAAAAAGACTGCTTTCATGCCAAAAAGCTTGGAAGACTTTATTTTTTGGCTGGCAGGAAGCAAGCACTGGTGATGGTTTGCCTTTTGTAAAGTCTGTTACAGTAGCAACATTAGCTATGAAGGATGGAAGGATGCCATGATTTGCACAGGCTCATATTTACAGAGAAGTATAAGATAAATTTGGAGCATGTTGCATCTGGAAAGAAAGTAACTGACATGTTTGCCACCCAAACCCAACAATCTAGTCCAATTCTGAAAGTGGTAAAAAGTAAAATGGTGCTTGTCTCCCTATTTGTGGAATACAGTCTACCCTTTGCTACTCGGTGTCAATTACTGAGATGCATAAAACATGCTGCACTATTCCAGAAGTGGTGAAGAAGATAAACTGTAGAGCCACTAAAGCAGCATGCATTGCAGAACATCTCCTGTGCCAAAGTATCAGTAATATATGGCATCACTGCCCTTTCTGGATCAGTGAACTCGTTTAGGGAACAATAAACTCCATGTGATTCTGGTTGAAGATTTTGACTATACAAAAGGTCAAAATATTGTTTGATTAGTATACATGCCTGTTTGTTTGACAGGAAGAGGCAAAGCAACGGAAACTCTTCAAAGATGCAACATTCTGGCAAGTAATACGGCTGCACACTCATCAGACAATGCTGCAGTTATGGCTGACAAATGCAATTTTGCTTTGTCGTGATTAAAGGAGCTCAGACATGATCTCTTCATTAAAGGTTGCCTGTACAATGTAGCAGACCTTTGTGTCAAGTCATGTGTGAAAGAGATAATGTCACTCTTTGAAGACTTAATGTCTGACATTCATTGTCACTTTTTATGTAGATAATGGTAACAACAGAAGCTGAAAGAGTTTGTATTATTTGTTTACAATGCATTACTTGACAGTTTTCTGTCATGCCCACACTCATAGACTGACTCTGTTTAAAGTCCTAAAGGCAATGCTGGACCTGTGGCTTGCAGTTTTGTCATACATCCAGACATGTCAACCAAACTTACAAAAAACAGAACTCATAACAGCTAGGCTAAAGATTCTTGAGATAAAATTGGTGTTCTTTTTCTGAAAGTATGCTACGAGGCTTCTCCTGAAGTTCAGTATACAGCTGCAGGCCAGATAAGATTTACTTATAAGCCCATAGAGTAATGTTACAAACTCCTGTAAATGTATGCAAAGAGGTTAGTGAAGGCAGGAGAAGCTAAAGAATGTATACAGAATATGTGTCAGCAGTAATTCTGTTCTTCAAGATGAGAATAATATACTGCAGATTCATGTTGGGCCTGATGTTGCAACCTATTTGAATGAAAATTGTACAGTAACTGAGCATATGTTCTACAAAATAGTGAAAGTATTTTAATTGCAGTCCTGAAAATGAAAAAAATTACCTATCTCTGTATTGCAAAACACTGGCAGTTTACTGAAACTGATTGTGAAATTTTAGCTATCTTTTACAGCTGTGATGAATACTGGAACTTATCTTGAGTTTTGTAAATCAAAGGTGGAATGGAAACAGCTTATGGATAAATTTACCATGTATCAAATCATTGATTTCAAGTGGCCACAGCAGCAACATAACCACAACTCTGAAAGACATGCAAATTTCCTCAAAACTAGTCAAATTTATGCAAAGTCCCCTAGTGGAAGAAATGCTTGTCTTTACCAACAATGCCTTTGGCACATTTGAACAATGAACCAGAATGAGTTTTCAATGTGACCTAAAATGTTAAAACTGAGACAATAATTACATTTCAAAACATTCAGTCCATCAGTGTCAATCAAATGAATGTGGCTTATGACTGTTTCTGTGTGGAGCCATTCTTCAGCCTGCAAAAAAGGCAATACTATTTTACAATAAAGATTATATCCACCAGACAGTGTTGCTAGATCCAGAGGCAGTCCTCCTGACCAAAGGTAGAGAAGAAATTCTGTAAGTGTGTGAGCTACAGATCAACCATTTATTGATTTCTTTCATAAAAAATGTAATATTTTATTTCATTTTCTACCAGTTTACTTGCTTACTTTAAACATAATCTGAATAAAACATCACATTCAGTTTATATTTTGTATCATTTTGTTATTCTGCTTTTTAAAAAGCAAAATGGAAGTCAGAAGGGTTATGTTATTAGGTATGCAAATTTCATGCTAATTAGCTGTCCAGTTTTTTGGCCAGACATGCCTACTTTTCAAGAGTCTTTGTCTGGATTTTTCATCTGAGCAGTTTGAATGGTTTGGGATATGAAGCAGTCTGAGGTATTTGCCCTGGTCTGTAGAGGTGATGGCATTCTGGATAAAGACAGATGCTACACACCACCATTACTGCTCCCTACACTTGTGGGCCTGAACAAGTGATAGGCAGAGAAGCATGGTAAGGAGGGAGTGTTGTCACCACTCTGGAACCAGGCCAAAATAAATATCCACATTTTCCTGGGGTTAAGAAGGCCTCAAAGGAGGACATTTTCTTATTTAGGGTCATAGTAATGAGAAACTGATATTCGCCAGATTTGAATTTGTATTTTACAGGTAGGTAGCCTGAGGAGACTGGCATTACCTAAAACAAACACCATGTGGCTAGAGAATGCCTGAAGAGATAGGTACAGGTCATCTTGATGCAACAGGCAAGACTCTCGTCCTTCTCCCTGTAGGCTAATACACATTGTACCCCTTCAGTATGACACCAATGACTAAGCCAGTTATTAAAGTCAATTGTCTTTTGTCTGCACTGTGGCATAATCCTAAGCGATGGCGGGATACTGCTCAAGATTAGTATCCGTCCATGTCAGAGACATACTCAGAGAGCTACACCATATCCCTCTTTGTATAATCTAAGGGGGCGCATAGCAAGTCATTCACACCCACACGATCAATGATCATGTCATATTCATACTTGGGGTGAAGGGACTTGAGTGCCCTAATCATATGATCAAATCTAACATCTGAGAGGCTGCTAAATGTTATCTAGTCTTTACTCAGACTTATGAGCAGCATATTGGTGGATGTGTAGAACAGTAGCATCACCTATAACAAGTATGTTACCATTTATGTCTCTCTTTATTTGTTTGATTGTTTATTCAATTATTAATTTAACTGTTGTTCTCTGGTACAGGTAGGTGGGCTTATCTGAAGAAAGTTTTCAGCCACAAATATCTGGGCCAGTTGACAAGTTCAGGTAAGGATGTTGTTGTTGTATCTTTTGGCTTTTCCCGGTTAGGGGTCGCCACAGCGGAACTCCGGTCCGCTAATGATTGGCAGTAGATTTTTTGTACCGAGTTGCCAGCCCTGATGCACAACCTTCAATGAAGGTACACCCATTCATGCATGTCTCCATACAGAAGACACTTTAGCTGAGAATCGAACTGGACAACGTCTTACTGTGAGGCGACAACGCTACCGCAGCACCACCACTGCAGCTAAGTTCAGGTAAGGATATATATGTTTATTAATTCATGTATAGGTATATAAAATAATATTCATATTATTAAAGTACATCAACATAAAATAGTATGCTGTGCAACATTGCATTTAAGATCACACATGGTGGGTGTATCCTCAGAAAAAGCTGTGGTTATAAATTATCATACTATAAACGTAAAACGGTACTTGTGTATTATTGAGAAACATACACCGAGTTCAGCAAATGCCTCCATCAGTATAATCAATGTGTTTGACAGTTGATGGTAGTTGTGATTATACTGCAGAAGGCGTTTGCTGAAAACTTCTGAAAATAGTCCTGTGCAAGTACTGATTTTTCTTCTGCAATTCCCGTTTAAAAAAAAGCATACTGTGATGACATACTTTCCTTTTTTTACCTGTTACGTAACAGTTTTTCCCCATCTTTTCTGCTACTATATGATGTAAACATTTATACATGTAGATTAGCTGTTGCACTCCTTTTTACCCATGTCCTGACTGAAGAGGGTGAGTAAACCGCTTCACCTACCCAGTAAACAAACCGTAAATATGTTTATTTCTCATACAAGGAACCTGAAACTGCCTTTTGCTGAAATGTTAACTTGCCATAGGATTGCAGTCATTTTGATACCTTTCTGCATATGCTCCTGTGACAGGATTGTGTGTGGAATAAAAACAAATGTACCTTGCAGATTTCAGTAACATGAAAACATTGGAAATAACAAACAAAAATGTAAATTTACAAGTGACAGTGTACAGAGTGCCCAAGAGCAAAGTGCATGACCTCTGATTTAAATGTTTTGGAATGTGGTTACGATAATACGTAAGTACCCATAAAACTTCATGATTACATTGCCAAAGTATTGCAGTAAATAATAGTCAACATGCAGACACAACTGTAAGTATCCCATGTAAGAGAGAGAAAAAGGAAAAGTCACTTTCCTTTGCCCTACTACAAGAATGTTATTAGAAGCAGTGGTTCAAAAATGTGTGGTGGAGAATGGGAAGTAATATGTGGGAGTTAACCTGTGTCCTTAAAGCACTTACATTTCTTTTCATTGACAAGATGGGGACAGAGAGATTTACTGAATGTTTTCAAGTCTTGAATTTGTCTGACTATGATGCTGTGTAGCTATTTGAATGTGAAATGCGTGGCAAAACATTCTGAGTGCCTTTTGTTTGTGGTGGTGATGGTGAAAGAAGTTATACGTGGTATGGAATGGGTGTTAGATTGTTACTGTGGTCTGTCTACTTTGCACTAGTCTACAGTGCTGTATCTGGGAAGTCATGGTTTTGGAAGTGATTCTTGTAGCATCTCAGCAGAGAAAGGTTTTATTTTTGCCTTGCAGTTTTTGTAGGCGTGGAGTTAGTATGAGTACAGATACCCACATTGTCTGAAAGATTTCCTTCCAATTGTAATTAGCATTTGTACATCCCAGGTGGACTCATTCTGTAGTAATAACAAAACAGTTGCCAGTAAGCATGTGGCAGTTTATAAGCTGCCTTAAGTTACCTAGTGTTAGAAGGTATCAACAGATGGGGCAAAGATGTAGAAATGACACGTAGCATACATTATTTGATGTTATAGAATTTGGTAACTGTGCTAATCGATATAGGTCAATGCAGCAAAACTCAGTTATAGTATAGCACAGTGATTTCCAGTGTTATAGGAATCAAATGGCCAGCAGGCATGGAAGCTGCAGCACAACAAGTTGTTGTTGTTGTGTCTTTCGGCTTTTCCTGGTTAGGGGTCGCCACAGCGGAACTCCGATCCGCTAATGATTGGCAGTAGATTTTTACATGCCGAGTTGCCGGCCCTGATGCACAACCTTCAATGAAGGTACGCCCATTCATGCATGTCTCCACACAGAAGACATTCTAGCTGAGAATCGAACAGGACAACGTCTTACTGTGAAGCGACAATGCTACTGCAGCACCACCACCGCAGTCTAATAAAGTAATAGTTTAAGAGTAATATGTCAGTTATAGTGATTTTTTTATCTGATTTTGTTTGTTTTATGCAGACGAAAGCGCTCATATGAATTGTATTTTACATTAAAGGATTGGACTTCTCAGCAGGTGAACTGTGTTTTGTTAATAGTTTAAGAGTGTCAGAGCAGAAGCCAAGAGACTATTACAAGGTGGTCACTGCAATACCAATTTGGGTTTGATGTTAAGAGGACAGAAACACAAAAGTCAGAGTGCACTTTTTCCTTTATTATTGTTATTTCATACATTACTTCTAAGCAAGCTTGGTCAGAATGTTTTTTTGTGTTCTATGAAAATTATTTCAGACATGTTGCTGTGTAGATAAGAAAGCATACTTGATCTTTGTTTCTGAAAGTTGATACGTGAACAAAAGACACTGTCAGAAAAATGCAAACATACAGACAGCCTGCCACTGCATTTTGACATTGCCTTTATTACAAATTCTATAATAAATGGAGTACTGCTATGTGAAGGAAATTTGCTATTACAGCATGAGATCACAGGAAACACATTTAGGAATGTAACAATTTGAACCGTCGTTGAAATGACAAAAGAAATAGGTCAGTGTACAATATTGCTCTCAGCTAGGAAATATGAATTATGATTAGAAAAAATATTCCAGAAGGAACCAAATAAAATGAGAAACTGCTGAGTTTTGTACTTTGTAATCTATAAAGTTAGCCATATAGCCATTTTAGATTTGCTTTTTGCAATATTGTTGTTAGAGTTGCAACCTTTGCATTGTTATTTCCTGACACGTAAGCCACATCACCTGCCTAACATAAACTCAATCCTTGCCTCAAGGTAGCCACACCTCTTCTAATAAGCTACACCCAAATGCAACAAGCTTTAATACCATATACCATGATTGCAAGCCAGCCTTACGTGATATAGAGTCATAAGCAAATGGTTCCATGCCCCCCATACGGTGTTCTCCTGGCATATGCCATGGTTTGTCTTATTTTCATTTTTTTACCTGCTTCCTTTTCATGTATCTATCCAACTCATCCTAAGTGAAGAATAATGCAGTGTAATAACTCTGTAAGTTAAGCCAGGGGAAGCTATGGGATTCTAAATGCTGCAAGGAACATTTTAGAGCTTTATTCTCAACCTCTGATACAATGATAGCCTGAACAAAAATCATGGCTAAGGGAAGAAACTTTCCTATTTTTAATTTCAAGGAAGAAATAAGTTGTGCCCATTGCTTAATATTTAAATCTGAAAAAAGCAGTTGTCATCAATAAATTGAGTAGTAGTTACCCATAAACTGAGAAGACAAATGCTCGTGAGGGACCATAAATCATACTTGCAATAAGTGCCTGCCTTTTATTCCCCAAGCTCACAAAAGTCAGTCACCTTCTGGATACTCTTCTGGAGTTAAACTGCGGTGAAAGTGAAAGTCCTACTGTCATACATCTATACAAAATGTCTCCTCACTCCAACCCCAAAACACAGCATGCCTTCTCACCCCAACCCCAAAAGGGATGCTTTCTGTGTACCTCTCTAATGTACTGCAATTAAACTGAAAAGAACAAGTGGAATGAAGTAAATTATACAATGCCTCCTCTAAAACGTGCACGCTGATTGGCCAGCCCAACCAGCGTACCCGTTGTAAATCCCTCAATATACTAACGGAAAAAGGTCCGGTCGCCCGGACTTTTTCCGTTAGTATAAACTAATCTCGCTATGTTAAAGAGTTTAACATAGCGACACAGGTTTAAATAAAGCAACGCAGATCTCCGTTGCTTTTTTTAAAGCTGTCTCGCTATGTTAAACTCCTTTAACATAGCGACACAGTGTAAAAAGCAACGGAGATCTTGCGATCTTCGTTGCTTTTAACCTGTCCTGCTATGTTAAATGAGTTTAACATAGAGAGACAGCTTTAAAATAAGCAACGGAGATCTCCGTTGCTTATTTTAAACTGTCTCGCTATGTTAAACCCATTTAACATAGCGAGACAGTAAAAGCAATGGAGATCTTGCGTTCTCCGTTGCTTTTGCCCACACTCTGATGTACTGCGAGGCATGCGCAGTACATCAGAACCGCCATGAACACCAGACAGCTGCGGAAGGGCAGCAAAGAGGCATTATACAATGCCATTATTTAAGAAAAGTAATTATTTCTTTTCTTAAATAATGTCATTATAATAAATAACCACTTCTGGGTGTGGGTAATGCTGGATTTACCCACAGTTGTCTTTGTTTGATGCCAACCGTGGGTAAATCCAGCATTACCCACACCCAGGCGTGGGTTATTGCTATAATATTTCAACTTGTTGCTGTTAGAGGTATATACAGCATGCATCCTTACCCCTACACCCAAAAAGATAGCCACCTGCATATACATCTGATTTTGAGTGAGATGAAAGTGAAACAATATAGTATATTCTGACAGTATACTGTCCTAGACATGCTGTAATTAACTTCTGTGCACATCTGTGGCGTCTAATTTTGAAGACAGTTAAAGAAATAATGACTACACTGTCAGCAGCCCCAAATAACCTACTGTAACCTTCAGTCCACACCTATGAAGTTTGACTCTGAGCAAAATTAAGAAAACAATGAGCACAGTGCCTATTCACACTATAGCAATCTTCTGTGGCCTCTGCTGAGCAGAGTCTGTTTTTGACTATGTGAGGCACAAGGCAGAGGTCCAAATAAGCCTGCATCCACTTATACATCCAGCAGTGGTGGATCCCAGAGCTCTGAGGGTATATATGCTGTGTAATGCATTTTATCCTTTATTTCTGAATGGAAATGACATGTTTTTCTGCTAACAAGAACTGTGTATGTATCCACCAATATTTGTACACACGCGCGCACACACACACACACACACACACACACACACACACACACACACACACACACACACACACACACACACACACACACACACACACACACACGTGCCTGCACACTCTGTATATATAGCCAAATTGGAGGAATGTCAGTTCCTCAACAACATGTCTTTGGAGTGTAGGGGGAAACCAGCAAACATGGTTAAAACACACAAAGATACAAGGAAGACAGGCAGACTCAACACAGATGGAGCCACAGGCAAGAACTCAAGTGCTGTGAGATGCCATTTAACCAATAGTCAGTTGCTTTTCCATGCATCATGTCCCGACCCTAAAGTGTAATCACTTAATTTCTACAGAGCTGAAGTTTGATTGATGGAATGTGAAATAAATTTAAAAAATAAACAAGCACAGGAATCTGTCTAGTTCCAACTTCACCACCACGAGTGTTGAAGAAAAAATCAAAAAACAAAGAAATTAGTGGTCTTAAAACTTAGTTGATGAGCTCAGTCACAATAATTTCCAAAAATCATGAATCCCAGGTAGTGTTCCAAAGCAACACGACTTTATCACAGACAAGCAATCCTCAGTAACAAAAGATCAGAAATATTTTAACGATGTTAAACATACCATCTTTTATACACTTAGACATAGGTGTTAAAAATGTATGTATTGTTTAATTTTAAACCAGTTTATTCATGGCAAACAATATAAACAGGACCGTAAAAGTACATTTTAGAACAGCAAGTACCCACCCCCACACACTACTACTGAATAGATCAAATCTAAATCCTAGTTAAGGAAAACACTACCTATTTGCAACCCACATTTCAAGATCAGGTATTAAGAAAAGCATAACATATACATAAAAATATATACATCAAAAGGCTTTTAATTAAAATCATATTCTGCTCACTAATGCAATAAAGCCTTCATCAGGTCTGTGACAAGAACTAAAATCAAGAAAAAAACACACAGCTATCTAACCATAAACATAAATTCAAACAAGAACAGTATAAATATAAAATACATCTGTCTAATAATATCTGGTAAATATCCAATCACATGCATTAATGTGCATAAAAAACAAGTTATTAAAAGCTCAGAAAAAATGTGCTTTGCAAAAAAAAAAGAAAAAAACTGTCTTAACAATTTTCATGTTTACAGCCCCAAAAACATGTTTATACAATGAAAAATAGTAGAAAAAAACACATATGAATACAGAAAACAGTGGACGAAGTAAATTCGTGTGCAGGTATGTGTATGAGTGTACATGCGCATCCACCAGTATTGTAAATGAGGGAATTATACCAATACTACATGGTAATAGTGGCATGAAAAAATGTGTGTTTAGAATTCTCCATTTAAATCTCTGGTGTGATGCAAAAAATCTAATCAATACAGAATTGAGATTAAAGTAACTAAACCTATATTTATTTATACGCATTCTACGTATCATTTTTATTATTATTTAGTATATTTTTTAGTACATAAAAATATTCCTCAAAAAATTCTCTAAGAAAGACTTTACAGATTAAGTTGCAGCTTATGTAAATTCAACACACTCTTAATAGAGCAATAGCAGTTAAATACTGTTTTTTTAATGCATTTAATTTCAACTGCCAGCATAATTCTTTTTTCTCTAACATACCACTGATGTCCCGTTCAAGCTCTTCCTTCTCCATACAAAATGATAAATTTAAAACCAGAATGTCTGGGGGGGTTATAATATGTGTTTGAATAAGGTGTTCCTCTGGTATTTATGTCAGATGTCAGAAGGATGACCTGAAATCCTCCTTTTCAGTTTATTCATAGCCTTACCCACATAAAATACAGGGCAGTCATTACACATAGCCCTATTTATAACTTTTTCAGTATCACAGTTATCACCTTCTGAAGATTTCACCATCTTTTTAAGACGGGGCACTCAGATGAGTTGCACTCCAAGTATTCACAGAAAGTGTAGTTAGGTGGCCCACAGATTTTAGTGCTCATGTCACCCTGGTGTTCCTTATTTTTCTTTTTCACATAGCTATGTATGCTTCTGCTCTTTTTATATACAAAATAGGGTGATCACCTAAAACCCTTACAAGCTGTTGATTGTCAGTGAGGATGGCCCAGTTCTCCTTAATAATATCTGACATACACACTCTTTGAGATTTGATTTTCACACACACACACACACACACACACACACACACACACACACACACACACACACACACACACACACACACACACACATCTGGGAAAGGCTGGCATAGATTTACCTGCTATACCAACTCTACCCAGACTATAAGGTAGATTCACTGCCACCAGCCAGCTGCTTTAAGGCTCTTACCAAGGTACTCAATAACTCTTAGTAAAATTAATACTTATGCAAATTGTAGTATTAACCAACAGCAATACTTTCAGGATAATGAAGTCCACAGTGCCACCAAATAAATGCAATTACTCTCAAGGGTTAAACTTTTTTCTAAAAGATCAGCCACAATGAAAGGTTTAGATATATTTAATAATAAATAATAAAAAGAAAACATGAACATACTGAATATTAATTTACAATAGACACCAGAGTTTCAATTCACAGGTAATATAACAAATAACACAGATGGAATGACTCAGACACATACAGAAGAACAATATTTAACTAGTCTTACTATTTTCCTAACTGACTGATGAATTAATGTTCTTTTACTTAAGTTAATTAGTAAAGCAAGGCAAGATGAAGTGAATGAGTGGTCTTGTTGTTAGGTCCAAAACAGAGTGCTGAGTGTCACTATCACATCTCTCACTAATATCCATATAATTTCAGTGCTGGCTATAGAATGATATCATATCTGGTTACCTGATTCTGTGGTTCCCACACTAACCCCCTGACTAGAAGCTGAGCCAGGATCTAGCACAGATGTGTCACAATACACACCTAGAGCTTTGCTAAGGCATCTGGAGACTGTAAGACAATTCCAATACTTTCATCCTTCCTGGAGAGACTAACCAGCCATTCTCTGGCATCCCAGAGTAGCAATTAGTTCACCACTAAGAACAATAACCACAGAGGCCTTTCTTAGACATTGCATCTCTGGCTGCATTCAGACCTGTGAGATAAAATATTTATGGCCTAAACCAGGTGATTTCATTTCATTTCATTTCTGGCTATTTTTCTAAAGGTAAGCTATGCTGAGCTTAACCCCTTCCCTTACATCATTCACTGTTAATATATATACATTTCCTCAGTTACAACAGTACAGTCTGATATAAGTGTATATTTCTTTTCTGTCCAGCAGGACCCACTATTGATGCATTTTTAACATAAGCAGCTTTAAAAATACATTTTTAACACCAGCATCTGTACAAATTAGTTTGATATACAAATGACATACAATTCATTACAGAACTTCAGCTAGCTATGTTGGCATATGTTATACATGCACTGCCCTACTCTCTCTGGCATAGCTGGCGCTACCTTACATCATTACAGATATTATCACAACAAGGATGCGATGCATCAGGGCAATAAATCATTTACAACTAAGAAATAAAATGGCAATCAGCAATGATAAATCCAATGTTACTAACTGACAGAAGGTGAGACCACACACAACCAGGTTTCGCTAGGCACAAGTGAGAACTAGGGTGTTCTATTTCTATTAAAAGGAGTTGGGAGGAATAGGACAGTTAACAAGTCAAGTACCTACTGCTTATATATGCACTCTGGGACTGTGCTGTATATTCTGCAAGTATGTTGTGCTTAGTATAGTATGTTCTAGATGTTGTGTGACTGTTTTTCAATGCAAATGTGGTAGTAGAGTACAATGTAGGTTGCTTATGTTGCAAACCAACATAACAGAGTGGTGGCATCTACAAACGCATCAAGCTTAAAGTAAAAAATGAGGACACACCAATTAGAGTTAACACTGCTCTGTAATGAAAAGCACTTCAGCTGGAAACAGCAGCAGTTGCCCATTTAAACACTGGGAAAACCAGTTAGATAAGTTTTAGATGCAAAATCACCACAGCACAAAACAGGACTTTAAACCAGCAGTAGCATACTCTAATATATAAAAAAGTTAAAACATTACTTACCAAATCTTGGGGAATTGTTTTTCAAGTCCAGTAGCAAAAGTTAAAGTTAATTTGGTTGTGTTGCAAAACAACACAATAGATACTGATGTTCACAACCAGATTAAAACAGACTGCAAGAGCCAATTGAAGTCAACACTACTATGTAACCAATGGTAATTCAAACAGAAACAACAGTTGTAGTCCCTTCTCTTACCAGGGAGGGACCAGCTAGATAAATTTTAGATGCCAGATCCCTACAGCACAGTGCAGGGGGTTTAAATCAACACTTTCACACTCTAATGTATTAAATAAGCTAAAAGGTTATTTTCCAAATGTTGTGAGAATGTTCTTCACATCAAATCTAGTGGCAGAGTTTACAAGGAAGATTGGTTGCATGGCAACCCAATATAACAGAACTTGGACCACTTTCTTTTATCCACCACACCAATGTACCTGCCTGATAGAAGATTCTGGATCATACATCATAAGAAGTTTCTGTTTTTGTCATCTTTCTTTGAACCACAGTATTATCAAACTTATCATTTAAAAAATGTAAGAGCAGACAAATCTAATCAGACATTCCTTAGCCTTTACTTGCTAAACATGTTATATGGTCATTACATAATTGTATTGCTAATGAATAAATTACATTGCTTGTAAACCATCAGTAAATGTTCTTTACCTTATTGTATTACCTGCCATAAAAAATGAACCAAATTCTCTGAAAGATAATACTATCTAAGATGAAAGGGATACAATGAACAGATGAAACTTTGAACAAAGGGGCAAGAAAGAAAATAGCAAAAAAGGGGACCTAGCACAGAGTTTCCCTCTGTATGTGCTAGACTAATAAATATGATAACTAAATCCTGGTATTCAAGACCATTGTGTTGGTGAAATGCCACTTGTGTGTCTTGCAGTGTAAAACATACAAGTTAGAAATATCCTGGGGAATTTGGGAGCTGGTCCACTACATCATGTAGATAAGACACTTCAATGTAATCCTAAAATGAGTTTGATGCCTAGATGCAACCTTGTCCTTATGTTTCATTTCATATTTACCCCTTATATCGTCACAGCAATCTTGGGCCACTGACTTCTACCATTTGATGATTTATGGATTATCATCAGAATTCTGGAGAACATTTTTCCATCTCTGTGTGGCATGTATAGGTCTGCTAGGCTGGTGAGAATAATATAGATGGCTGGCTGAGTAGTTTCTCCCCAGATATTTTGACTGGTAGTTCCATTAATCCCAAATAAGCTTCTAGGATGGAAAATCTAAAATATTTCAATATATGGTCTTGTTTGATACCTCTAACATATGAGTCTGTGTAGAGAAATGTAATGAAGATATTTAAGGGGATAAAAAGCCCAGTTGAGCATTTTTCATGAGAGAACTCTCCAGTGAAGTGATAAGGTGACAATACTAAGGACAGACAGGATCTGAGCTTTTTGTACCTCTTCTAATTGGACCCAGTAAATGATTTGTACTTCCCCAAATAACAGCTACATGCTCTGAACTACCTTATTAGAGGTTGTGAGACACTTTTATATCTGTATGGTTCCTAAAGAATTTCTCAGCATGTATTATATTTGGTGGCTAATGCTGTCAGGCTGCAAGGCATTATAGAATGTGGTCGTTGAGAATTGTTTAAGAAGCAACTGAGCCCAAGGGTAATTTGGAGTCTGTCAATGAGCATTATCTTCTGTGATCAATGTTCCTGTCCCATCAAAAATTCTCAATCCTCCCCAGGTGAAGGGGTAAATACTGAATCTACCCAGCCTGTGATAGGGCAGGATATTGGGTCCAAAATCTACAATGGACATGTGTGATTGGATATAGGAGGAATTCCTTTTGTTGCACTGATCACTAACTCCTTAGCAGAAATCTAAATGTATAGGTGTAGTCAATGGTTAATATATTTGTATAGGGTTGTCCCTTTCTGCACTGTATGTTGAAGGCCAGGTTAGCAATGAGCAGTACACAGGTATAAGGAATGCACAATGTAAGGTTTATTGGCACACCTGTCTTTTCACTGTAGTTTGCAAAATGGATGGTGTCACAGAATAAATGGCTTGAATGTGGTCATATGCAAATCCCATAATGGACAGGGTCAGTGTCTCATCTGTCTCAGGTAAGTGGTACAGGACTGAGACAAGTCTGTGTTGAAGAGGATAACAAAAGTATGTGCAGACTGCTCTGTCCCACATTTTATGTATTTCCCAGATGTCTGCAATCAAGTGGCCGAATAATATATAGAACTATTTTGATTGTTCCAAGCTGTTAGTCTTTGTGTAGGGGAAGGTCCTTCTAATTTCTGAGGTGGGTATTTAAGATGCTTAGTATGGCTGGTATATTAGTCTTAAATTCTGCCTTAAAAATGAAACACAATTAGATCCTTAGGCAGGAAAGAGATTCCACTCTCCAGTGCAATAGTAGGAAGATTGAGGGACCTAAATTTCACAATGGTAATGTGTAAAACCCACTGATGTAATGATGCTGATAATACAGCTTATTACAGACTTAAAATAACTGTGTATACCTCATAAAAGAGGAAATTCTGAAGAGGATTTTATATGTTAGCAGGTGAAATGTGCATAAGGAGATACCAATAGCTGTGAGGGGTAAGTTAAGCAACATGACAGCAGCTAATTGGGTCTATATGTGTCAGGCTACAGGATCAATGATAAACATAAAGGGGATCAGGGATAGTGGACCTCTCTTCATTAATCAGCTGTGTAATCATATATGAGTGAAACAGATACTAAACTAACTTAAGTAGAGTCAGGGCCCTTGCATATGCATTGTATAGAAACTTGAGGACTAGGACAGGGATGATCATATGTCATAAAGCCGTGAAGAGGAAGAGACAATGCAGTTAATCAAATGCTTTCTCAGTATCTAAAGCTACAGTGGCTGCCAGCATGTTATGGTTTTCTATTGTGCTAATACAGACTAAAACTTTCTGTGTGGTTTTATATTTTGTTCTGCTCTTACTAAATCCAATCTGATGCACACAATGTGTGTCAGCATTATGTACACATGCCTTGCAAGAGGCTGGAGTGTTATCCATGATAAGTTTATCTGATTTGAGCACACTGAATGTCATTATATATTCTGTCCCCTCCCAAACCTGACTTGACTAAAGTGAATACTGAAGAATGAAATAATGAATGGCCATAATGTATTAATTTTGGCAACAGTTGTCAGTACTAGTAATCAGATTCTCTAAGCTCAGATACTGATACAAAATAACATTGCAGCCCACATTAAGAAAGACCTTTAGCCTGTATGTGTGTGGAAATTCTGGGTACTTGCCACACTTTTAGATGTGGAATAAGCCAGGCCTGCCTAAATGGGAAGGGGGGGTGGACAGGCTTATCCTAAGGGATGTGAAGGAGTGGTCTATCCCAAATGCTCTTACAGAAGGTCATTGTGGCTTACAGATTTGTTTTTCCTGGATTTTGCTATTACCACCTCTTTAGTGATTAAACTTTCTAGATGCCATATTTCTCATTTGTTGGACATTGTCAGGTTTTGATACTAGCTCTTTATTAATGCTAAGGTTTATGTGATACTGTGCCCAGGATTAGCCTACTTACTACCACTTTATGCCTTTTCAGTCCCAAGGCTGGAAAGCTATGTGTTTCAGTGGCATGCATAGTATTGCATTTCTGAACTTATCTAGGGCTGCCTCAATTTTGCTGTGCAAGATATGTACAGGCTATTCTAGGGGCCATATGCAGAATTCTTCATGGTTTAAAATACTTTATTCACAACTTTGATTGTCTTTTTGCTACAGCATAACTTTGCATGACAGTTGTGCCAGCATTGAGAGTTGGCATAATGGTTAAGGTGTTTATCTCATAAACACAAGGTACAGGGTTTGATTCTTACCTTTGGGACTGGAAATTTGGCTAGACTTAAAATGGCCTGCAAGGGCAGAAAGCCTAATACTAACTGATGAACTACATTCTATTGATACAAAGCAGCAAATTCTTCTTCAAGAACATTTTCAGTACAAAACTAAAAAAAAAAAAAAAAAAAAACGCTAATAGCTCTGCAGTCCTCCTAGCTGATGACTAATGCTACAACTTCCATGGTTAATTCTATGCTATAATCATGCATCTACTCACTAAAGTAATGGCTAAATGCTACAGGACTCCATTTAAGTACTTTCAAATCCAAATCAAAGCAAGTTTCATGTAAGAATCAAGATACATTCTAATGTAAATGCCACTGTTTCAGCAAGTACCTGTGTTTCCATCACCTCTTCAGACAGCTTGCTTAATAAAAAAGTAAAGTCTATCAAACTTCTTGGCCATATAATTCAAGGCAGCCAACCTGTGGAAGAACTGATAGCAGCCATATACGATGTTAGAGATGTCAAATGGGGGAGATAGGGGATTGTTACATATTTTCTGTAGATGGACTAAGTTAAGGGACTTCAAAAGTGGTCTGCAAGAGTTAATAAATGAGATATTAGGAGGGCAGACACTATTGGATGAGAAAACTTTTTTCTGGGTTTAAAGTATGATCAAAAATTTTCAGATAGAATTCAGCAATTATTGTCCTGAATAACTTTGGTGGGGAAAAACAATAACCAGAAGGTAGAAAAGACAAGAACCCCCAGGATTATGTAAGAGAACACTACTCCTGACAGAACTGACAAATAAGGAGTAACATACTTATTCCCACATAAGAAGAAGAACTTTCTGTAAAAGTGGGGCCTATGACTCTGATACCTAGATAATCAACTACATTTAATTAGTGAGTGAAGTCCTCGAAACTCACAAAAGAATTGCATTTCAAGATTAACCATATGATTGGATTTCTTTAATGAATGCAATTTATCAAACTGGTTTACCATCTTAAGCTAGTGGAAAGCCATGTTGTGTTTATTATGATATACAGACATACAATAGTAAACCAGTTGGTTATTGTTTAATTACAAGTTTAGAAACTAAGCTAAAAACTACATAATTAAAGACAAAAAGCCTTATTACTCCACACACCAAGAAACACACTACAGTAAACCTAAACTATTCTAGGTCTCAGTTAACAAATTTCTAACCTTGGCCAAGTCCCACAGACAGCACCAGGCACACACAGTTCCAATTAAAAAAACATTTTATAGACATAGTTATGTCCTTATCTAACTGCACACCCAAACTCTCAGCATCCCACTTGAGACAAGAACCCCCCACTTCTCCTTTCAGCCAGTAGCCACTGCAGCTATCAAAAAGCACCACCAAAAACTAAAGCCTATAACTATTGCCCTAGACAGCATACCAGTAGAACCTGAAATTGCAGCTGAAGCCACTGTGTACCCTATTTCAGTTCTTATTATTAATCTTTCTATAGCCAAGAACAGTGTATCATCCATCCTTAAAAATTATTTATTATACCTTTGCATAAAAGTGGTGTCTCTATTAAGCTTACAAATTTAAGAAGAATAACCATTCTATCACTCTTGGCTACTTGTTCTAGAGAAATGCAGCAATCTGCTCAATTACAGAAAATATGCTCCCACCCTCAACCCAACATGATTTTAGATTACAGTATAGTACGGCTACTGCCCTGTTGCATTTCACTACCACTGTCAATACCTATAAAACTGAAGGCAAATCAGTCTCAGCACTTTTCTTAGACTTATTTAAAGTCTCTGACTCTGTCCCACCAGAAACACTTAGTCAAAGTCTCCTGCATTGGATTTACTAGCCTATCCCTTCATTGCTTTTAAAGATACCTCTCTGCTAGAGTTAAAGCTGTAAAGTGGTAAAATGAATACTCCACTTTCCTCCCAGTAACCAGTGGATGTCCCACAGGGATATATATTAGGCCCTCTACTTTTCAACATCTTTATTAATGACCTTGATATTACAGCTAAACATGCCACCTTAGTCTGGTATGCAGGTGATACAGCCTTAATTTGCTCAGTTAAAACTCTTGCTTAACTCAAATAACTTACACAACAGTCCCTGTCCTCTACAGAGGGATGATCAAATTTTTCTAATCTCTTCCTAAATGCCAAACATAAATAAATAAATACATTGATTAATTAATATTATGTATCCCTAAACAATTCTCAGACCAAAAATATTCTTTCACCTTAACCTCTATTAATAATATCACTATTACACAGATAAACCAGACAAAATTACTTGGTGTCATTATAGACAGCCACCTGAACTTTGACTAAGACATCTCAAGCAGCAAAAAAAAAACAAAAACAAAAAAAAACCTAGGATCCTTATATAGATCCAAAACTTACCTCATTGAATCAGCAAGAAGACACATAGTCTCAACCTTCCTACTGCAATCTCTTCTTTATGCTGCCCCCTTATTCTCTAACTTTTCAATCCCTCTGCTATGTAAACTACAAAACTACTTTAATAAAACCACCAAATTTGCAGATAATCAGTACTATAAAACTCATTACTGCCTATCCATCAAGGAGCTAAACTACTTATCTCTATCTGAGTTCACTACAATTCATAAACTTATCTATAAGCCAGAAAACTACATGACTCTAAAAAACATTATTCATTCCTATTCTCCTGATAGATCTTTGTAATCTAAAGATAAATATCTCCTCAGAATAACAAAGTCCAGTACTAATGCTGATAACTCTCTTTAATCTAACAGTATTGCCAAAACATGGAGCCTTATGCCTGATTCACTGAAAATAATACAACATGAAAATACTTTAAAAGCACATTTAAAGATAACCTAGCAGACAATTGGCTTTGCTCCTGTACATTTCCAGACTAACTTCCTCTAACAAGGTTCCAGTTTCCCTACCTGATAATTTCAGTTACGAGCCTATAATAATAATTGCTCTTTCAACTGACTGTACTCCCTCCTGCCACATATCTGTATATTTATGCCGACTTATTACTTACTAACAAATCATCATGCTTATACCTGTGTATCTCATCCTCTAGTTTACCCTCTTCCACCTATATATCTCTATCCTAAATGTCTGATACTTGTTGCAATCTTATTTGAGCTGCATTATATATTGGAGAAAACTGGCAAAGGAACCAAGATATTGAGAGCGATTAACTAGGCAGGGAAAGTAAATACAGTGGGATGAAGCCAAGAAGACATATGGACTGCCAGCTAGACCTAGAGACTGCCTTTCCTACCAGGGATTGATATCAGAGTATACGCAAATAGAAAGGGATAGGGAATCCTAAGTGAAAGACCTGCTCTGTTACTGTTTTCAGTTGAATCCAGAGCAGAAGCTGCTGTTAAACAATATTTATTAAATAAATGTTGCATGATAACAATAAAAATCAATCAAAGTTAGAAAAGATTGCAAAGAGAGACACTAGAAAAGCTATTTACAAGGAAACAATGGGAGTGCATATGTATGACTCCCAAGTGTGCAACAAATTTCAGAAGGTTTAGGATTTTTGTTTGGAAGTATTTGCATATATATTTTCATACACCAAGCAGACTTCAAATAATTTTTCCTCAGGTAGACAGCAAATTTTGGAGATTAACTTAGGCACTTAATGTAGAACACCACCCAAACTCTGATATCAGTTACTATTACGTAATAAGTGTCACCCATAAGTATAACAGCAACAGCTAACAATGCAATATCATTACTGAAGTCAGATGTTCAAAATGCATTAACAATACACCATATATAGAGAATAATGCATACATATTTCAGTGCTACCATCTAAGCAAATGTACATCAAGACCATATGTACTTATATTTAACATAACTAGTCTCCAGTCAATAACCATCTGTCCTTATAACTACTTTCTGAATGCTTTGGTTTGAGTTACACCTAACTATAGCCTATGAATTTGAGCAAATACTTTAATGTACCTGAATGTTAATACACTACTTTTGTAGCTCAGTTATGCAGATGGATGGAGTTCTGACTGCAGAACTGGTGACATGGGTTCAATCAATGGGTCCAGGTTCTGGAAGAGCTGATGGGGGGTAGTTGATGAAAATCAGTGACAGAAGCTGGATCACCCATTCTGAGGTGAAGGTGGTTGTTACTGCCTCTGTTCAACTGACACTTGGTGAAGGTAAGGTGGTATAACAGACAATGCAGGACTGAAGTTGCTCTTTGGTGTGCCAAGCACTGTGTATTAGCTGTATTGGTGTGTGGTTTTGTGTGTGTGTGTGTGTGTGTGTGTGTGTGTGTGTGTGTGTGTGTGTGTGTGTGTGTGTGTGTGTGTGTGTGTGTGTGTACATATATAAATAGATATTTAAAATATATTTTATCATAGAATAATGTTGTTACACTAAGTATAACACCATATAGAGCCCCTTAGGTTAAAATCCACCTTTTTTCATTAGCATGTAACACACATAGTTTATCATTTTTATTGGGTGATCTAGAGTCCACCCTATCAATAACAATGAAGCTAAATGTTGCCCCTTGATATTTTGCACAATGCTGGACCAATGCACTTTGTTCCATAAAACACCTCAAATCACAAAGCTGAAGAGAAAGACTTCTTTCAAGGAACCGGGTGTCTCTCCTACATAAAAAGTGTCACATTTTCATGTTCCAAAATAAGTCACTCAGTAGAACAGGTAATGAATTCACAAATCAGAAACACTTTATATATTTTGACAGATGTAAAAAGTTTTTCTTTCAACTATATAAGTACAAAACATACAATTTCCGCAGGAGAAAAAAAAACTGGTTTATTTCTCAAATATGTATGTGTAGCACTTTCAAATATGGTTTATACTGTGATAAATAACTACCAGTAACTTTTCCTCTTCTGTAGGAATGAAAACTCTTCTGTGGGACAACTTTACTAAAATATTAATCTGAATTCAAACTCTATGAAAATTGATCAATGGCACCTTTTGGTCAAGGTTTCCCAAAATATAGCTGTGGGTCATCTTCATTGTTATAACTCTAAAAGCCCTGGGTAACAACTGATGTGTGACTTCTCTATTATTTGCCATTGCAAAAGTAAGTCATTCTGCATCTCAAAATATGGCTAGGGAGAAGGGGGCTTACAGCGGCATCTGTACTCATGTTGCCCTTTTAAAATTCATTTGGTTTGTTGAATGTTCCAGCAGACTGGGCCTTTCCTCCTGGGTATCTCTGTAGGTGGATGACCTATCTTTTTGTCCCACTAAGACAGGTACTGGGACCTTTTTATCCCACTTTACCTGAAGGAAAGATAGCTCAGTCCAGTGTTGGCCCATCTTTATCTGTTGTCTACTAATTTATCATGTTTATATTTAGTTGATCTCCCTTTTCTTTCCCTCTGTATTGCTAAGGTTCCCTTCAGTTTCTTCTGTCTTCTTTATCTCTTATTGTACCATTACTGATTTCTGTGGGATTTTCCCTTTTTCTCAGCTGACTTTCCTCTACCTGCTTGCTTGTTTTGTCTGCTATTCTTGCAGCCTGTATCTTGTCTCAATCCATCCCTTCTTCTATAAGGCTTATAATTTCCCTTCTGTGCACAGATCTCCTCATTTGGTGGACATGGGTTCCTCTAACCTCCTGAGAATTTTTCCCTTCCCAGTCCTCCATAATTCATTAATGTGTGGGAAATCCTTCCCTATCATTATACTGTGATTGAGGCATAGCACTACTGCAGATGGATGTAACAGTCCCTCAAACTGAGTTTATAGCCCCATAAGTGACAGGTTAGCACCTCCTCTTACCATGAAAGCTGAGGATTTCTGTGGTTCTGTGGATGTGGACCTTCCTTTTACAAGGTTTTGGGCTTTAACTAGTGTGATCATGCTACCAGAATCTATTAGCCCTTGGAGCTGTCGGACATCAACAGTGATAATGCAGTTTGTAGCTTGACTGTGATGAAATAATAGAAAGCCATTTCCACCAGCCTTGTAGTAGCACAGTCACACATCTCAGTGTCTTGTTCTTATTTTACGTCTCTAACTGTCGGGTTGTGAGTCTCTTGCTTACCTTCCATATAATGTTTGTAAATATACCCCTTCTTTTCCACACTTAAAACAAAGAATAGATAAAAACATAGCCTTTACCTTCTGGCTGCACTTTTCAGCCACTTCAGTATCAGTCTCCTTGAACATACTTTTGTTACATAATCCTCTTTTCACTGGGCTTATAAATTCATCAGAGTTCCTTGGTTTGGCTTGACATACTTAACATCAGATAATGTTATTTTTAAATTGGTCTGTCACTGAGATTTCTAGCATTGTTTTTTTTTTTTTTTTTTTTTGCTGCTGTTTTGTCCTTCTAAATCTAGCTTGCATTTTGCCCTATATTTCATCATACACTGTTGAGCCCTTACCATCTCAGCTTTTGAAAAGACCCACTCATGGAACTCAGCAGTTACCAACACCCTGGCTAATAAGCTCTTTTTAACTGTTTCAAATCTAGATAGTCATTAGATGGAATATCCATATATGCCTTAAGGGCTTTCCTGTAAGACAGGTAACTAATATGTGAGCCCATGATGAGCAGTTGCAGCCCTCTTGAATAAAAACACTTTGAAAAGTGACCAAATACCTTCTAGGTCCTTATCAGAATTAACTGACTTTAATGAGTGTACTGCCCTTAGCTGGGTTATTGATTTGACTACTGCCACCATCTCTTTGGTGGTAGTAACTACACAACTATAATCATGATTTACAGAGCAAGTGTTTTGCTAGGAGAATTAATACCCATGTTGAAAAAGAGGTGGAACTCGTTAGCTGAAAGTTGCAGCTTCAGATGCCCACTGCATCTACCACTTTAAGAAACTGGATGCAGTTAACACTTGTTCAACATAATAACATAATATTTTATTGCAAGATGGTAAAGAACTTCTACTGTACAGTGGCAGAAGAAACTTACATTTCTCACGGGCCACTGCTTTTTGACCATTAAGCAAAAAAATAAACTTCACACTACAAAAAAGTTGCAAATACAAAGTAAACAGTTTATTTCCTTTTTACAGCCTGTTCAGACCTGGCATTGCATAGTAATTAACAATCACTTTAGTGGACTTGCCATTACCAACAGTTCTTCAAACAATGTTAGTTAGGCAACAGGTCTCTCTCTTTGTCTATATTAGTGCAAACAGGTAAGAAGTCATCATGAGAAAAACAACAATTTACAATATTTTTTCTCTCTTTTTCTTTGCCGCCATAGTTTTGGAGCTAAGTGTTTTCTTTCTTAGCTTGTATGTCTCATACAAACAGGTGACAGCAGTTTAACAAATGGACAAAAGTTCACATCCTCCCATCAAGTTTCTCCCTGAGAGGTTGAAATTTCAAATAAACAACAAAATATGTAGGAGTTTCTATTACAAGGTCCCTGTTAAACAGAAAGCTCTGAGCAAAATAAAAGTTCATGGTTTAAATTGCTGGTGCAACACTGTGTTTTGTCTTGTACCTTGTGACACTGCCAGCCCAGTTATCTGGAATTTTGTAAATAATTCTGTCATTTGTGAATATTGATATGATTTATACAGAACAGTATGTTATGCACTGAGCTTCAAAAATTTAACTACAGCATACCCTGCTGGAACATAGAAGATTAACTTGCAAAACCTCAAGAAAATAAGTTGAAATGAAGTTGTTTTACGATTGTGTTATAAAATTTAGTTTCAATGCAGCAAGGAGACAGGATGTCTAAAACTATGGTGCCTTCTGCATTGTTTTGTAAATGTTTTATTTTTTATGACTTTCAAGATCTACAAACTTCTGAAGGCTATCTATTCTCACAGAGAGCTGCTAAAATCTGTTAGTTTTGACAAAAGGAGTTTAGCTTGGAAACTGAAGTCAGGTGACAAAAAGTGATGTCATCTAAACTAACCTAGCAGTAATATTTAATATTAATTTAAGAACAGGCATTTTGTATTTTGTCTTGGACCTAGCAAGAACATCCACTCAATCATTACCATCTGTACTTCTTTTCCTCTGCAAGTAAGTTTCTTAGGGCATAGTAACTCATATATGTATATATATATATATATATATATATATATATATATATAGTGAAGATTAGTTTAGATGATTTCTATATTTATTTGAGAGTGTCTTGCAATGTTGTTTTAAAATAATTCCTGTGATTTTGAACTCTGAAGTTATTGTGTTGATTGACTGAGTATTGCCTTGTTCTTTTATTATTTATTATTAAATATATTTAAACCTATTTCTTTGGTTGACATTTGTGAGACATATTTAAGCTTTCAGAGTACTTGCATATGTATTTGGTGACATTGTTTAGGTCACTCCTAAATAGCCTTGCTTGGTCAGATTATCATTTGGATAATAGTAACATTACACAGTAGAACTGGATACTGGTGGCAGTGGAAACTATCTTATAGTCTGGGCAGAAGGGGCATAGGAGTAAACCTGTGCCAGCCTTCCCCAGGTGTGTGTGTGTGTGTGTGTGTGTGTGTGTGTGTGTGTGTGTGTGTGTGTGTGTGTGTGTGTGTGTGTGTGTGTGTGTGTAACACAAAGCACTGGTTAGACAAAAAAAGGGTACTGGATGTCTTGGCTTGGCCCCTCAGCTGAGATCTTAATGGTTTAGCTGTGTCAGTGGGGAGTCGTGCTGGGGATCTGGAGAAAAAGGGAGAAACCAGCCCTAGACTGACTGTGATCTCTGTGTGCTCTTAAGGGAAATTGCACTTTGCTGTGTGTGTACTTGTCATTGTCCCATTGTGTACATTCCTCACTGTTGCCAGTGGTGAGGATGGAGGCTTCGTGATTACTGGGCCAGTGCAGGGGCATCACATATTAATTGATGGGCAGTGGTGAGATATCCACATCACATATTAATTGGGTGTCAGTGGGTTAGCCACATCACATATTAAGGGCTTGTATTGGTGAGGATATTGAATTCCTGTAGCCTGTGTACAGTGGTCAGTGAAGGTGTTTGTACTCTCACTCAGCCATGCAGTGAACATTCAAAGTTTCACATTGCAATTGTTTTATTTATTTTTGTTAGCTTATTCAGGGAGTGCAGAAAACATGTCAGCAGAGGAGTATGGCAAGCTGACAAGGAGCCAGTTGGCTGAGATTTGCCAGGCTAAAGGACTGGTGCATGCCAGCCTGACTAAAGCAGACATAATTGCAGCTTTGCAACCTTTCCACAGAGGATTTAGAAATCCGTCCGGAGTTAAAGAGACTTGAGCTGGAGCCCAAGCATCTGGAAATAGAAGCAGCAGAGAGACTGAAACATCTTGAGGCTGAGGAAAATGAGAAACTGACATGTCTTGAGGCTGTGGAGAATGAGAGGCAGAGGCAACATGAAAAGGAGATGCTGACTCTTTGCCAGAGTCATGGAGGTAATGCAGAAGGGAATAACCAAACCCTGGAAGCAATAAACGTCAGTAAATTTCTTCCACAATTTACAGAGGAGGATAATTTTGATAGTTTAATTCATACAGTGGATATAAAAAGTTTACACACCCCTATTAAAATGCCAGGTTTTTGTGATATAAAAAAATGAGACCACAATAAATCATTTCAAAATGTTTCCCACCTTTAATGTGACCTACAGCCTGTACAATTCAATTGAAAAGCAAACAAATCTGTTAGGGGAAAAATATAAAAAATAAAAAATGTACAATAAGCTGGTTGCATAAGTGTTCACACCCTCAAACTAATACTTTGTTGTGTGTGCACACCCTTAAACTAATACTTTGTTGTGTGTGCACACCCTTAAACTAATGCTTTGTTGAAGCATCTCTTCATTCAATTACAGCATTCAGTCTTCTTGGGTAGGAGTCTATCAGCACGGCATATCTTGACTTGGCAATATTTGCCTACTCTTCCTTAATGCTCCAAATCTGTCATATTGCGAGGGCATTTCTTGTTGCACAGCCCTCTTCAGGTCACCCCACACATTTTCTATTGGATTTAGGTTAGACTCTGGCTGGGCTATTCCAAAACTTTAATTTTCTTCTGGTGAAGCCATTCTTTTGTTGATTTGGATGTATGCTTGGGGTCATTGTCATGTTGAAAGGTGAAATTCCTCTTTATCTTTATCTTTCTAGCAGATGCCTGAAGGTTTTGGGCCAAAAGTGACTGGTATTTGGAACTGTTCATAATTCCCTCCACCTTGACTAAAGCCCCAGTTCCAGCTGAAGAAAAGCAACCCCAAAGCATGATACTGCCACCACCATGTTTCACTGTGGGGGTGGTGTTCTTTTGGTGATGTGAAGTGTTGTTTTTACACCAAATGTACCTTTTGTAATTGTAGCCAGAAAGTTCAACCTTGGTCTCATCAGACCATAACACATTTTTCCACATGCTTTTGGGAGACGATGTATTGTTTTGCAAATTTTAGTCTGGCCTGGATGTTTTTCTGTGTAAGAAAAGGCTTCTGTCTTGTACCTCTACTCTATAGTCCAGACATATGGAGAATACGGGAGATTGTTGTCACATGTAGTACACAACCAGTACTTGACAGAAATTCCTGCAGCTCCTTCAGTGTTGCTGTAGGACTCTTGGCAGCCTCCCTGACCAGTTTTCGTTTTGTCTTTTTATCAATTTTGGAGGGACATCCAATTCTTTGCAACATCACTGTTGTCCTATATTTTCTCCACTTTTTGATGACTGTCTTCACTGTGTTCCATGGTATATCCAATGCTGTGGAAATTTTTTTGTAGCCTTCTCCTGACTGATACCTTTCAACAATGAGATCCCTTTGATGTTTTGTAAGCTCTCTGTGAACCATGGCTTTTGCTGTAGCAGGCGACTGAGTAAATGTCATTAAAATCCTACTAGGACAGCTGAACTTTATTTGGGGTTAATCAGAGTCTCTTAACTGATGGCAGATGTGTACCCAAGAAGACTGAATGTTGCAATTAAATCAAAAGGTACTTCAACAAAGTATTAGTTTAAGGGTGTGCACACACAGCAAAGTATTTGTTTAATGGTGTGCACACTTATGCAACAAGCGCATTGTACATTTTTTATTTTTTCCCTTAATAGATTTGTTTGTTTTTCAAATTGAATTGTACAGGTTATAGGTCACTTTAAAGGTAGGAAAAGTTTTGAAATGATTTATTGTGGTCTCATTTTTTTATATTACAAAAACCTGGCATTTTAACAGGGCTGTGCAAACCTTTTATATCCACTGTATGTTTGAAAGGGTATGTAAAATGTATAATGTTGACTAAGGGCTCTGGGTACAGTTCCTGACCCCCTTACTCCATGGTAAAGCTGTAACTGCTATTTCCAAATTGTCTGATGCTGATTGTTTAAATTATAATGTAAAGAACTGTCTTTTAGAAAGCTTTAAGTTAACACCTGAAGCTTATATAAAAAAGTTTCATGAGCATAGACGCAAGGCAGATGAAGGTGTGTGTAAATATATTGCTGAACTAAGCACTTATTTTCATAGATGGGTGAGTGGATGTCAGGTCACCACTTTTGGAGGGCTGGCAGACCTTTTGGTGAAGGAAGAAGCCCTTAGCACTTTGCCTGAGGACATGACAATCTTGTTAGCTGATAGACAATGCATACTGTAGATGAGTTGGAGAAGAAGGGAGACCTATACCTAGCAAGCATGCATCATTTCACAGGAAAGGGACACCCAGTACTGGTCATGGGTCTAAGGGAATCCATGGTGGGCAGCCCAGACTGCCCCAACAGAGTCCGCCAGTAGCAGTGGAAGCCACTAGTCCAGGTATACATCCAGGACCAAGCTTTAAATGTTTTAAATGCAACTAGTGGGGCTATGTAGTATATGGATGTCCACAGAGGCAAGGTAGGGAACAAAAGGTGGGACGGCCAGTAACTGGGAATGACAAAATGCCAACAGTAAGTTGTCTTGAGACAAAAAGGGTACCAAACTACCAGAAGAGGTTATATCCTATCTTAGTGGATGGGAACGAGGCCACTGCTAAGAGGGACACAGCCTCTGACCTAACCATTGAGAAGCCTGCAATGGTTAAAGAGGAGCACTACTTATTTATTTTATTTTACATTTGTTGACCGGGATAGTCCGACTGGATACATGTCCATTTTCAGTGGAGGCCTGAGGAGGAAACCTCCAGATGTACATACAAAGACTATTACATATAAATGTAAAAATGCAAAACATTTGTCAAGATTAATCTATAAGATGTAAGTTTACATATTAGATAAAAATCTATTATAATATTTTTAAGGCTCAAAGCAGTATATGATAAAAACATTCATAAAAGTCATACTCCAAAACATTCATAAATTCATACTCCATCGGTTTAACAATTAATACATTGTTATTAGGTTATAGACAAAAACTTGGGATGTAGTCAAAGCAGATTAACACGACCTGTTGTAGCATACAGGCATGTAGTATTAGTTAGTCTGGATTGGTGCATGGGCACAGCCAGTGCAGTTTGAAGTACTGTCTTAGGTTTTTCTTGAATTGCATTGGGGAGAGTTCTGAAATAAGGTCAGCAGTAAGGGAGTTCTGAAATAAGGTCAGCAGTAAGGGAGTTCTGAAATAAGGTCAGCAGTAAGGGAGTTCTGAAATAAGGTCAGCAGTAAGGGAGTTCTGAAATACGATCAGCAGTAAGGGAGTTCTGAAATAAGGTCAGCAGTAAGGGAGTTCTGAAATAAGGTCAGCAGTAAGGGAGTTCTGAAATAAGGTCAGCAGTAAGGGAGTTCTGAAATAAGGTCAGCAGTAAGGGAGTTCTGAAATACGATCAGCAGTAAGGGAGTACTGAAATAAGGTCAGCAGTAAGGGAGTTCTGAAATAAGGTCAGCAGTAAGGGAGTTCTGAAATACGATCAGCAGTAAGGGAGTTCTGAAATAAGGTCAGCAGTAAGGGAGTTCTGAAATAAGGTCAGCAGTAAGGGAGTTCTGAAATAAGGTCAGCAGTAAGGGAGTTCTGAAATAAGGTCAGCAGTAAGGGAGTTCTGAAATAAGGTCAGCAGTAAGGGAGTTCTGAAATAAGGTCAGCAGTAAGGGAGTTCTGAAATAAGGTCAGCAGTAAGGGAGTTCAGGTTTTGCCCACAGAGTTGTCAAACAGTGATTCCCCAGCTAAATTATTAGCTTTGAAAGTTTGAACTAAGAGTTTGTCAGATGAGTGTAGTACCCTAAGGTACTATAGAGAGTGATTAGGTTAACAAGTGCGGGTGTATTTTCAGGCTGATAGAGAATCTTGTGAGCTACTATCAGTTGATTGACCAGAAGTAGATTAGGTAATTCAAGCCATCCTAAATAGTTTAGGTTGAGACAGTAGTGAGTTCTGAAAGCTGTTCCAGTGACAAATCTGACAATGTTATTATAGCAACTAGATAGCTTGTTATGGTTAGTCTTGCTCAAGTTTGTAAATAAAGGTGAAGCATAAAAGAGGGTGGAGAGAAGGTGTGGTCAGGCAATGACAATTCTAGCTAGTGGAGTTAGGAAGGGCTTAATCCTATAGAGAGATCCAAGTTTTTTATTAACAGTCTTGATAGTTGGACTAATGTGTGCATTGAACTTGAGGTTATTGTCATCTATTACTCCTAAGAGTTTGGTAGAGGGGTCAGGAGATATGATGATCCCATTGTTAGACCTTATAGTAAAGGCTGGTAGGGGGTGCCTGCTGTTGGGGAAGAAAAGTAATAGTTTTGTTTTATTAGGATTTAATAAAAGCTGTCTGTTAAGATGCCAGTCTTCTATTGTGTTAAAAGTGGCTTGGGAAACTATCTGAAGTTCACTGGGAGTGGTGGCCGAGCATATTAAAGTTGAATCATCTGCATATTGGACACAGATTGCATCTGGGATGACCTTATGCAGGTCATTAATAAAGATAGAAAATAGGAGAGGTCCTAGTATAGATCCCCGGGGACCTCCCTGGGTGATAGGTAGTAGGGTTGATAATTTGTCCTTCCATAAGACAGCTTGGTGTCTACCATTCAGATATGACTTGAACCATTTGAGAGACTGATTGTCAAGGGAGATGGTTTTAGTGTTAGCATCAGAAGTTGATGGTTAACCATATCGAAGGCCTTTGAAAGATCCAGAAAGAGGGCAGAGGAGAGTTTATTGTTCCAATTTTGGTTAATGACATTAGTAAAGGAGAGGAGGGTAGAGGTAGTGCTATGGAATGGTCTAAAACCATGCTGAGTATTAGTCAGGAGACTGTTCTTGATAAGGCAGCTCATGAGTTGTATGTGGATACATTTTTCCATTATTTTTGCTAGGGGTGACAGGCTAGCTATAGGTCTTATATTTAGATAGTTCAGTGTAGGTGCCCCCTTTATGAAGAGGGATTACATGGGATGTCCTCCAAACGGAGGGAATGGTAGCCTCAGATATAGTTTTGTTAATCAGGATGGTGACCAGATAAGCTATGACTTCTGCCGCTTTTTGAAGGTACTCAGCAGGGAGTAGATCTGCGGATAGGGTGGTTGGTTTTAATTTCTTGTGTAGAGTTGTGATAAGTGAGGTAGGAACTGGTTGGAAGTTAAAGGGGATTTGGGAGCAAGGTAAGGAACCAGTAGGGTTTGGGCATCCAGGCGGTAGTTGGCTAGCTAGCTGTTGAATGGTTTCTGTAAAGAAGCTATTAAAGGCATTGGCTACTAATTCTGGAGGTTTTTGGTTCATGACTGAGGGGAAAGGAGTGGAGGACTGACCTGGATGTAGGAGTTTGTTTACTCCTGCCCAAAATCTTTGAGGATGATTTTGGTGCTTCTCTTGTAGATGACAGTAGTAGTTTTTTTTATCTGTTATTATGGCTTTTTTGCATCATTCCTTAGTTGTCTATACCTAAGTTGGTCAGTGGGGGCTTTTGTGGTATGCCATGTTATCCAGGCTTTGTTTCTAAGTGACATTTTTTGTCTGGTTTCTTTAGAGAGCCATGGGACTTCTCTTGTTTTCATTCTAATCAATAGAACTCATGCATGTATATCAAGGATGGCTAGGAATTTGGTATTAAAGTAGGTTATGGCCTCTTCCAGTAGAAGATGATTTAGAACTGACCAGTTGCATGCTTTGAGTTCATTTTTAAAACTAGCAAGGCTGAATTTCTTGCTGTTCCTTATTGTTTTGTAAGTGGGTTGGTTAGGGACATCAGCTTTGTGCCTGATTATATAGGTAAGAAAGTGCTCACTTATGTCATCAGGCAGGGTCCCAGCCTTATACATATAGTGATCACTATTAATGAGTATCCAATCTAGGGTGCTTTTTTTATTGTTCGGTTTCCCAATTCTAGTGGGGGAGGATATGATCTGCTTGAATCCGTAGAGGTTTACATGAAGAGTAGTGGGATCTGTTGAGCAAAAGTACCAATCTATATTAAAGTCACCGAGCACAATAGTTTCTTGGGGGTAGTTATCTGACAGCCAGCAAACAAAATTTTCAAGGGAACTTGTGTTATTACCTAGGGGGATATAAACACAGACTATGTATATGCATTTGTCCTTATTAATTTGTAGCTTAGTAATGAGGAGTTCAGCATTATCTACTCAAGTTGTATGTGGGGTGATGGATGTCATTTCCAGTGTACTTTTATATAGGACTGCTACCCCACCTCCTTTCCTAGTTATGCGGTCAAGCCTTAGTATGTTGCAACCTGGAGGGATTATTTCATTGTCTCTTGTTGCTGGTTTTAGCCAGGTTTCAGTGAGACATAGTATATCTGGGGAGAGAGTTTCCAAGATGGCATGAAGGTGATGGATCTTATTGTTTAGACTTCTAATGTTTAGGTGACTAATCAGGAGAGAGTTAGTGGGTTTGTTTATGGTTAGTAAGTTAGTGGAAAAGGTGGCATTGGTTATATTGCTGTTACAAGGAGATGGACCAGGGTTTGGGTAGATGTCTCCATCCATGGTTAGGTTGGATTGTAGTCTAATAATGAGTTTTAGATATTTAAGTATTAGACTATAGTATCTTTTAGTTTTATGGTTGGCCTGGCTGGGTCTAGCAGGATAAAGGTATTTAGTATGCAAGGGGTTAGGTGTGTATGAATGTATTAAATAATCTAAGTTATTGGATTCCATCATGATAGTAGTTTGGGCTTGAGGATGGTGGAAACCTAGGTGACTTTGATGTTCATAGGCAATGAGAATATAAGGGATAATTAGCAATGGGACCAGGGTTTAGATAATTCTTACTTTAAGTTTTAACAATAATAGTGGCTGTGCCATTGTATAGCTATTAACTTATATACAGGTTGTGGGGAAGGAAAGTAGAGAGGGCTAGAAGAAGGGGGGTCTATTTTATGAGTTTTGGTTGGATAAAGATGGAGAGGGTATGGTTCCTGTCTTATAAATTTAGTGTATCCAGGGGCGGGTGGAATTTGGGGGCAGGGTGAGGTGCAGAGCGAGCCTCAGGGCAGCGAAGGTGAGCGGAGCAGGGCTAAAACCAGACCATGAGTATCACTAGGTCTGTGATAGCTAGGTGAGTAGAAAAGATAAAGTTCTTAAGTAAATATAAAGTTCTTTAGTCCACTTTTCTTTATTTTATCCTGTACTTTATCTAGACCTTCTATTTTCTGTTATTTTTATGACTTAGTATGTACAGTTTGGCAGCCCTGTAAAGGAGACGCCTAGCATATCTGAGCTGATTCTTGGCTAAGTTAGACCCTTTTGTGGCCTTTTAACAGGGGATCACATTGGTGCTTTAGAACCAGACCAGCTTGGCAGAACAGTAACTTAATAAATAATGATGGACCTATTAACCTTGTCCGGTCTCTTTCAGGAGGCTGCAGAAATAGTAGTCAGCTAATTTCTCCGCTGGGAGTTATCCATCTATCTGCCTGCGCCGTTAAGGATGCGGGCAGTTAGAGGGGATTAGTAGCTGAAAATGGACACAACAGTTAGTCCATGTGCTAACCGGGAGATACATTCGCTTATAGAATGCAAAGTTTTAAATGTGCTTAATTTTATCATCATCCACAGAGCATTATAAATCACAAAAACTGGTATATTTGTTTAGAGAAGTTCTTGAGTTAAAACAGCATCTAAATCATAGGTCATTCAGCAACAATCAAGCAATAGAGCTATATATCAAGTTGACAATCAGTTTCCTTGCTACACAGCAATTATTTGGTTTGGTGGTAAAGCAGCAGTTGCGTCAGTATTGTTCTGACCAGATAGTGCAGTCTGATAACATTTAAGCTACATGAATATCTAATAACAGCATCAGAAATGTTAGTATTTCTATATTCAACAAGCTAATTAGTAATATAGTCACAGTAACACAGATATGCAGACTGGTTACATTTAGTTTGCATTAATAACTGATAACCACACCGGGACGCTAGCAGTTTTGTATTCAGCAAGCTAATTAGTACTATAGTCACAATAACACAAATAAGAACAGAACGCTACAAGTTCTGCATTTAGGAAGCTTATTACAGTATTATAGTCACAGTAACACAGTAAAGAACAAATACAATGACTAGCAAGATGATATATAGTAAAGAATTAACTACCGTGTTGTGCCGGGAGCCGCTAACTGGGTCTAGGAGAACTGGACTTTTGAAAAATGACGGAAACTGTAGGCCTATTGTAACCTTGCACACATAATTGGGTAATGGAAGGGAAACAGCTTATGATAGGCTAAATCCAGACAACGAGGATCACCAGGTCTGCGATAGCTAGGTGAGTAGAAAAGATAAAGTTCTTAAGTAAAGATAAAGTTCTTTAGTCCACATTTCTTTATTTTTGTCCTGTACTTTATCTAGACCTTCTATTTTCTGTTATTTTTATGACTTAGTACATATAGGTTGGCAGCCCTGTAAAGGAGATGCCTAGTGTTTTTGAGCTGATTTCTTGGCTAAGTTAGACCCTTTTGGGGCCTTTTAACAGGGGATCAGATTGATGCTTTAGACCTAGACCAGCTTGGCAGAACAGTAACTTAATTAATAATGATGGACCTATTAACCTTGTCCGGTCTCTTTCAGGAGGCTGCAGAAATAGTAGTTATCTAATTTCTCTGCTGGGAGTTATCCATCTATCTGTCTGTGCCATTCAGGATACGGGTGGTTAGAGGGGATTAGTACCTATTAACCTTGTCCAGTCTCTTTCAGAAGGCTGCAGAAATAGTAGTCAGCTAATTTCTCCACTGGGAGTTATCCGTCTATCTGCCTGTGCTGTTCAGGATGCGGGCAGTTAGAGGGGATTAGTGCTTGAATAATGGACACAACAGTTAGTCCATGTGCTAACCAGGAGATACATTCGCTTACAGAATGCAAAGTTTTAAATGTGCTTAATTGTATCATCATCCATAGAGCATTATAAATCACAGAAACTGGCAAATTTGTTTAGAGAAGTTCTTGAGTTAAAACAGCATCTAAATTGTAGGTCGTTCAGCAACAATCAAGCAATAGAGTTAGTATATATTAAGTCGACAATCAGTTTCCTTGCTACACAGCAGTTATTTGGTTTGGCAGTAAAGTAGCAGTTGCATCAGTATTGTTCTGACCAGATAGTGCAGTCTGATAACATTTAAGCTACATGAATATCTAATAACAGCATCGGAAATGTTAGTATTTCTATATTCATCAAGCTAATTAGTAATATAGTCACAGTAACACAGATGTGCATACTGGTTACATTTAGTTTGCATTAATACCTGATAACCACGCCAGAATCGCTAGCAGTTTTGTATTCAACAAGCTAATTAGTACTATAGTCACAATAACACAAATAAGAAGAGAACATTATAAGTTCTGTATTTAGGAAGCTTATTACAGTATTATAGTCACAGTAACATGGTAAAGAACAAATACAATGGCTAGCAAGATGATACATAGTAAAGAATTAACTACCGTGTTGTGTCGGGAGTCGCTGACTGGGTCTAGGAGCACTGGACTTTTTTTTTTTTGCTACACTATGTGATTTGGCAGATTGCTCCAGTCAGGGCTTTAGGAGGAACCCCTTTCCAAATACCTTTGGCTAGGGTTCACCTTGACTGGGAGGATGGAAAACAAAGCCAGCAAGTAGGTGTGTTTGAGGATATCCCTGCAGATGTCCTGTTAGGGAATGATTTTGATAATGGAGTACCCTGTGTGCGTGCAGTTACATGCAGTCAGGCTTGGAGACAAGCATGTGGGTGTGGTAGCCTGAGGGAGACCCAGACAGACTGCAGACTTGCAGCCAGGACTGCTGAGGTGGTTACTTCAGGGTTGGAGCTACCCAGTAACAGTGAGACTTAAGATGAGCCACAGCTGTTTGTGGGTATTGATGTTCCCTTGGACAGAGTGACTGCAAGGGCAGAGGTGAGTAGTAGTACCTGGGCTGACAGTGAGGCACCAGTATCAGAGAATACCAGACTTCCTGTGGAAGGGGAGCTGGGAAGGGTTACTAAGACAGAGTTGAGACAGGCTCAGCTATAAGACCCTACATTACAAGGCTGGAGGGAGGTAGCTAGTGAGGCACTTGATTCTCAAGGTAAAGGGGAATCTGTATACTGGGCCAAAGGATTACTGTATAGAGATTGGACCTTTGAGGGAGGGCTAGAGGGTGAGAGAATACAGCAGTTGGTAGTGCCCAAAGCCTACCATCTGGCACTTCTAGCCATAGCCCATGGTATTCTCTTTACAGGCCATATGGGCATAAAATGTACAAAGGGACATATTATTGAGAATGTTTATTGGCCTGGGATTTCCAAAGATGTAACAGGGTACTGCAGGACCTGTGAGCAGTGCCAAAAGGAAGGCAAAGCAGGACACAAGGTGAAAGGTCCTTTGATGCCTTTGCCTGTGATTCAGGAGCCATTTCGGAGGGTAGCAATAGATATTGTGGGGCTTCTGAGTATCCCAAGTTCCACAGGGAAAAAGTATATCCTAGTGGTAGTAGATTATGCAATCAGATACCGTGATGTGGTGGCTCTGTCCTCCATTGAGGCAGAAAAGGTGACAAATGCTTTGTTAGAGATTTTCATCAGGGTAGGTTCTGAAAAGAAATACTGACTGACAGAGGTGCCAATTTCATGTCAGACCTGCAGGGTTGTCTTTGGAAGTACTGTGGGGTGATGCACCTAAAGACCGCGCCCTACCATCACCAGACTAATGGTCTTGTTGAGAGCATAAACTCTACACTCAAGTCCATGTTACGGCATTTGCAGACCAGTTCAAGAGGGAGTGGGACAAATATTTGCCCCATCTGTTGTTTTCTTGCAGACAGGTACCCCAGGAATCCACAGATTTTTTTACCCTTTCCGTTGCTGTATGGGCATAGGGTGAGGGGACCTCTAGATTTGATTCAAGATAAGTGGGAGGGTGAGTGTGAATCTCACAAGGAGTTTGCTGTGGTATATGCTCTAAACCTCAGGACAAAGCTCAGGGAACTCATGGGCTTGGCCCAGGAGAACCTGGCAGAAGCCCAACAGCAGAAAAAGGTCTGGTATGATAGGAATGCTTGAGCTAGAGAGTATGCTGTAGGGCAGCAGGTAATGGTTCTCATTCCTGGCAGACACAACAAACTGCAGGCAGCTTGGGAGAGACCCTACAAAGTGATAAGGAAGGTCAATGATGTTAAGTACATAGTAGAACTGCTAGGCAGGAGGCAGGGGCACAAATTGTACCATGTTAACATGATGAAACCTTACCATGATAGGGAGGCCCTTGTGCTGAGTATTTGCAGTGGATGGCAGGAAGAGTTTGAGGGGGATCTGGTGACTTAGCTCCTCAGTGAGGCTTGGACTGACACCTCAGTGGAAGGGGTAGCAGTGTCCCAACAGCTGTCCCCTACCCAGGTTCGAGAAATCCGAGCAGTGTTACAAGAGTTTGGGACATGTTTACTGGGAAACCAGGGTGTATACAACTGGTTCAGCACCATGTGGATACAGGATCCCAAAGGCCTATTAAGTAGGTCCCTTATAGGGTCAAACAGACTCTAAGGGTGAAGATACAGGAAATGTTGGAACTAGAGGTAATCCTGGAGTCTAACAGTCCTTGGGTCTCCGCAATGGTGCTGGTACCAAAGAAGGATGGAAGCACCAGGTTCACAGAGTCAGATGCTTTCGTTATGCCTAGGACAGATGAAGCCCTAGAGCAGCTGGGTTGGGGCTAGGTTTCTTACAACTATTGAACTTACCAAGGATTACTGGCAGCTGCCCTTGAGTCCCAGTGCTACAGAGAGGTCAGCCTTTGTGACTCCTTTCAGCTTGTATGAGTTCATGAAGATGCCCTTTGGGATGAGAAATGGCCCAGCAACTTTCCAGAGGCTGGTAGATTGTATCCTAGCAGGAGCAGGAGATTTTGCCCTTCCTTACCTAGATGATATTGCCATTTACAGCCATTCCTGGCAAGAGCACCTTCAGCATGTCAGGAGGTTCTGAGCACACTACAGAGGGCAGGGTTGAACATTAAGCCTAGCAAATGGCAGGTGGGTATGGCAGAGGTCTCCTACCTGGGACATAGAGTGGGAAGTGGGAAGATCAGGCCAGAATTTGCCAAAGTGGAAGCCATTCAGGCATGGCCTGACCCTGTTACCAAAAAGCACGTGAGGTATTCTTAGGGACAGCAGGGTACTACAGAAAGTTTGTCCCCAATTATAGTACCATAGCTGCTCCCCTCACAGATCTGACAAGAAGAACAAGGCAGATAAGGTAGTGTTGACCCCAGTATGTTAGCAGGCAATCCAGAAGCTTAAAGGAGAATTGGGAGGACCCCCTGTGTTACTCAGTCCAGATTACAGCAAATAATCTGTTGTGCAGGTGGATGCTTCAAACCATGGGGGGGTGTACTTAGCCAGGTTTCTTCAGAGGGAGAAGAGCACCCAGTGGTATATCTCAGTTGTAGCCTCCAACCCAGGGAGGAATGCTATGCAGCTGTAGAAAAGAAATGCCTGGCCATAGTGTGGGCACTGCAGGCAGAAACTTCAGCTTTATCTGTATGGAAGGAAATTCACTGTAGTTACAGACCACAATCCATAAACATGGCTACATTGAGCCACCTTGCAAAATGCCAAGTTACTAAGGTGGGGCCTAGAATTGCAAGCATATGATATGGCAGTGCAGCACCGCATTGGGGTTAGCAATGCCAACACAGATCAAGACAGGGAATGGAGTAAGGCATTCCCAGTTATTTTCAACCCTCTCAAACCATGTTTCTCAATGATCATTTGAAAAACTAGCTTGACTTTTCAGTGGGGGGGGGGGGATGTGATACTGCCAGCCCAGCTATCTAAAAATTTGTAAATAATTCCATGTCATTTGTGAATATTGATATGATTTATACATTAATGTATGTTATGTACTGAGCTTCAAAAATGTGACCAAAGCATACCCTGATGGAACATAGAAGATTAACTTGCAAAACTTCAAGAAAATAAGTTGAAACTAAGTTGTTTTATGATTGTGTTTTAAAAGTTAGTTTCAATGCAACAAGGAGACATGATTTCTTGAACTTTTCTAGAACTAGGGTGCTTTCTACACTGTTTTGTAAGTGTTTCATTATTTTATGACTTTCAAGACCTGCAAACTTCTGAAGGCTATGTATACTCCTAGAGAGTTGCTAAATTATGTTAGTTTTGACAAAAGGGGTTTAGCTTGGAAACTGAAGTCAGATGACAAAAATAATGTCATCCAAGCTAACCCAGCAGTAATATTTGATATTAATTTAAGAACTCTCTCAAATAGAGACTGGGGATTTTGTATTTTGTCTTGGACCTAGCAAGAACATCCACTCATCATCACCATCTGCACTTGCTTTGCTTTGTAAGTAAGTTTCTTAGGACATAGTACCTCTTTTTAGATATATATATATATAGGAATATAGTAAAGATTAGTTTAGATGTTTTCTGTGTCTATTTCAGACTGTCCTGCAATGTTGTTTTAAAATATTTCCTGTGATTTTGATCTCTGAAGTTACTGTGATGATTGACTGAGTATTGTCTTGTTTTTTACTATTTATTATTAAATATATTTAAACCTATCTCTGTAACTGATATTTGTGAGACATAAAGCTCTGAGAGTACTTGCATATATATTTGGTAACACTGTACAGGCCACTCCTAAATAGCCTTGCTTGATCCGACTACCATTTGGATAATAGTTACATTACACAGTAGAAATGGAAACCCTTTGTAAAGGCCTTACAGTAGCTGATAAGTAGGGGTTGGTGGTAGTGGAAACTACCTTATAGTCTGAGCAGAAGGGGACATAGCTAGTAAACCTGTGCCAGCCTTCCACAGGTGTATGCGTTTGTATATAAATCAAATCTCAAAGTGTGTGTGTATCAGCTACTTGGGCAGGGACACAAAGCACTGGTTGGACAGAGTGGGTGCTGGAGATCTTGGCCTGGCCCCTCAGCTGAGATCTTAACCCTATAACTGTTCCAGTCAGGAGTCTTATTGGGGATCTGGAGAAAAAGGGAAAAAAACAGCCCCAGACTGACTGTGATCTCTGTGTGCTCTTAAGGGAAATTGCACATTTCTGTTTGTGTACATGTCATCCTCCCATTGTGTACATCCCTCACTGTTGCCGGTGGTGAGGATTGAAGCTTCTTGATTACTGGTCCAGTGCAGGGGTGATACATCTCATGCAGTTTCTTGAAGAAAGTCAGAAGTGCTCATAGTATAACAGGTTCCGGTTGAGGATTTCTTGGCACAGAGCTCCAGATCAATGAAAAAAGTATCTCAGAATAAATGAAAATGACAAACCACCACCAGTTCAAGTAGGCAAAAACCAACTTCCACCAAAAAGGTAATATGAGCAGAAAGTCTTTGGTTGCTGACGTAACACACAAAAAGGCATGTTTCTAAACTGGAAACAGTAGTCAACAATTCACTCCAGGGAGCCAAAAGCTTTTCTTTTCCTCACTATTCCTATAGGATATGCGGTTTTCAGTCCTCTCAGTCACTTGATATACACATCAACAAGAGTGTAAGTTTCTCTCCTCTCTTTCTCTCTCTGTGTGTGTGTGTGTGTGTGTGTGTGTATATATATGTGTGTATATATATATATATATATATATATATATATATATATATATATATGTGTGTGTGTGTGTGTGTGTGTGTGTGTGTGTCTATCTGTGCTTATACAACAAAATAGTGAGCTGAATAAATCCCAAACTTCACCATACTCAAAAAAATGTCACCAGTAAAAAAAAAATCCCATATGAACAATAAATGCTAATAGTAAACAAATCCCAAATCAACAAAATACCAACACTGATAAAACTGACCATCAAAATAAATGACAAACCACAACAAATACCAAAATAACTCTTGTTTGCAGAATTGTCCCCCTTCCCTCCAGTATTGGGTTAAACTCCTCAAACCCCTCAAACACACACATATATATAAATATAAATATATATATATATATATATATATATATATATATATATATATATATATATATATATATATATATATATATATATATATATAAGATATGTATATGTGTGTGTGTGTGTGTGTGTGTGTGTGTGTATATGTATATATATATATATATATATATATATATATATATATATATATATATATATATATATATATATATATATATTTGTGTGTGTATCTATATATATATATATTTACACACACACATACATACACACACGCGCACACACACACACACGCGCGTGAACACAAACATCAACTCCACAGAGGCACAAACGTGGAAAAAGAAGAAAAAGCCTACAGAAAAAAGTACTACTGATACACATTCAAACACCACAATAGTATTAAATTCTCTTCACAAATACAAATACCATACTGCAAATACACACGCACACACACAAATGCTCACACAAGCACACACCAGGCCTCAAACAATAACCCAAACCTGTAAACATAAGAGTCTTTTAGAACTGCTTCGATATACTGAGCAGCAAAACATTTCCCACATTTGACAATAAGTTACCTAGCAAAAACAGTCAACATTATTATTGTTTGAAATTACATACTGCATTTATTGACAGATAGATTGATATAGGTCCCCTGCATTTTGTCGAATGCTTTTTCTTTAACAAATGTAAGGGGTGTGGTTTAATGGCAGTGGGACAGATAGCCGAGTATAGAAATGTTGATGGCTTGGAATGTTGTGCTAGGTGTGTGGGGTTAGAGGGTTGAGAGAATTTGTGCATGTATATGTGAGTCAGCATCAGGGATAACTGAAGGATAGGTGCTGATTGTTTGTGTGCCAGTTTTTATATTTTAGGGTTAGGGTCAGTGTTACTTTACTTGATAGATATAATGTTGTTTGTGTGTGTGTTTGTGAGTGTTTCTGTGTCCAAGTATGTCTTGGGTAGTGACAGTGTTACGGAAAGGTCTTTATGAAGGTAAAGTGTAGGGTCTGGGTAGAGGAAAGGGACAGTCTTAGACTTAGGGTTAGAGTTAGCACCCATTACAAGGGTGGTGCAGGGGGGCTGAGCCTCTTTGGTAATGGGTGTTATCCCTAATCCTAATGCTGTTGATATTGCTAACAATATTGCCAACATGTCTGCTAGGCATTTACCTCTAAAAGAGGAGATGTTTATAGTAAAACATGGTGTCACTGATGCAGAAACCATTTAAATTATTATCCTAAATGAGTCAAAATAAAAAAAAAAAAAAACAGAACAATAGGCAATGGAGCAGTCAATGACAACTACTCTCTTTAGTGTCAAAAACCTTTAATCAAACGATTTCATTATAAAATGACTTCTTCAGAAAACAAATGAATTCACTCCTTCTTCTATGTCATTTCTCATAACCCCATGAATTGCAGATATGTGTTTACAATGATCAGCCTACAGTGGAAATGTTCCACCAACAACAAAGTACTTTGATGCACACAAATGCAGCATGTTGCACTGATTTAGGATATCCAACAAAATGAGACTGAGTGACAAGGTGAATATAATAGTAGTTCCACAATTTTGTTGGAAACAGCTTTCTCCTTCTTCTCTTTCCTGGAACAGTCTTGGCAAGATGACTTCATCACTTCCATCATCTTTTGAAGCTTCTGTGTTTAAAGTGGGTGTGTCTGGATTCTCCTTTTGATTTAAACTAATAGACCCACCAAAGCTGGACGGTTCATAATTCTTATTAGAAAATGCATCATAATTCACTGGATAAGTGGTTAAAAGACAATAATAATGTATTATACAGGCATTCAGAGGTTTGTAATAGTTATAAGAAATTTGTGTTTTCAGTTTTACAACATGTTCCTAAAGCTATAAGGAGGAATTATAAGAATAAACTAGACAATGTACACACCCAGTGGCAAATAAGACTTAATGCAGATAAATCTCCTGGGTTGAATGAGAGTACTAATATTAAATGTTTTTAAAGGATAAGAAATTAAAAATTAATAAAAACGTAGATGGTATTTAGGAATTTTTACATTTTTAACTTTTGTATTAGTTATTTTGTAATGGACATGCTATATTTATTATTTTTGTTGCTTTAAATTATTAATTGTTTCTTCTGATTGTTAATCCACTATGGTTGACTGTTCTTAAAATATTATGGTTTTTACAACATTTTAATTAATTTGTTTTCTGAAGACGTCATTTTATGATGAATGCATTTGATTAAAGGTTTTGGATGCTAAAGAGTGTTTGCTCATTGACTGCTCCATTGCCTATTCTTTTAAGTGTGTTTTTTTTTTTTTTTTTTTTTTTGGTTTTGGTTTATTTTTAGCACTTGTCGCTCAGGCTCGTTTTGTTGGAAGCTTTGTAATTATCCTGACTGCATGATGACTATGGGCGGTAAGATGATTTACTGGATTTTACCTTACATCCAGTATCCGAAATCCAGGATAGTATGTTAAAAACGTTTATTTCTATCTTAAATGGGATAAATAAAACATTAGAGATGCTGACTACTCAACATGGAGAAATATCTAATTGAAAAAGGGAAGGAAGAGTAAGTGAATCAACAAGTTCCGATGATGAAGTCCGAACAATCATTGAGGTGAATGGCAATTTATATCATTCTTCTAAGATACTGAGTTCCAATAAATTCAGAGATGCTTCTGCCTTGTTAAACCATAACTATGATCCATTTGTGATATTTTTAAAGCATTTTACTTCAAATAAAAATCCTCAAAAATTTCGTATATTAACTCTGCCCACTTCATCTTCATTAAAATTAGGAAATTTTAATGAAGATGAAGTGGGCAGAGTTAATATACGAAATTTTAGAGGATTTTTATTTGAAGTAAAGTGCTTTAAAAATATCACTCATGGTTGAGAATAAATACTTCAAAAGATGCATACAAGAAAGAATTGTACCTAAGGTACTGAGACTTTTTAAATGCTCTGATGGTGTGTATCCTTCAGACACCTTTTATTTGAAACTCGTAGATTTTTTTTAATAAGATTGTTCTTGACCTGCTTAAAATGTTAAGAACAACAATGACATTATGTTCAAATTTAAAAACAAAATAATTGAGAGAGAAGTATGTATTAATGAAATATTGCAGCATTCCTCTAATTTACGGAGTGAGTATGAAGAAGTGATGATGTCTGCTGAGAATTTTGAAAGCAATATTGTTGCTTGGAAATACAAAAAACTTTAAAGGGACAAATTAGCTTCTTTCAATAAAACTGCTTGTCCAGTGAATTCTGATGCATTTTCTAATAAGAATTAAGAACTGCCCAGCTTTGGTGGATCTATTACTTTAAATCAAAAGGAGAATCTGGACACAACAAATTTAAACACAGAAGCTTCAAAATATGATGTGAACAATAACGTCAGCTCATTGAGGTTGTTCCAGGGAAGAGAAGAAGGAGAAATAGCAAACATTTCCAAGAAATTATGGAACTGCCGTTATATTCACCTGACAGACCGAACTTTCAGAGTAACAACAAACTGCAAAAGAGGTCGTGGGAGAAGTAGGTCCATGAACCAGAACATGAAAGGATGTGGTGTGCAAAAGTCTTTCTGAATTATGCTGTACCAGTGAGTACAAAGACTAAAATTGTATTTGATTTAAATTCTGTTCATATATGTTTGCTTAAGCTAGAATTGAACTTTATACCAAGTCATTGAGCAGATATCACTAAAAGTATTTTGGAGTTAAAACTGTACATTTGTAAGGTAAATTTATTTACTTAAAGGAGTGTTTATGGCTAACAAGTTAAGCAAATCATCTGCTTTGAAACCTACACTTAACAGCACCATTAAATTGTTTGAACAGTTTTGTGAAAGAGAGCTTAGAAGTGCTTTAACTAAGAAATGTAATAATGTGTATTATAGTTTGTCACTTGAAAGATCAGCTTTGCAAGAATTATGAAATTAAACTAGTTTAAGGTTTGTAAACTCTGACAAGGGGGATGGATTGGTGGTAATGGAAAGCAACATGTATAATCTTCTTCTTTCAGCTTTTCCCGGTTAGGGGTCGCCACAGCGGATCACCTGTCCGCTCATGATTGGCAGTGGAGTTTTACTGTGTCGAGTTGCCAGCCCGGCACTCAACCTTCCACAAAAGGCACACACACACACACTCACACCTAGGGCCAATTTAGAGTGTCCAATCCACCTACAGCATGTCTTTGGGATGTGGGAGGAAACCAGAGCATCCGGAGGAAACACACGCAACTACAGGGAGGACATGCAGACTCCACACAGAAGGCACCCCAGCCGAGGATCGAACCTGAGAACCACTTGATGTGAGGCAGCAATGCTAACCACTGCACCACTGTGGCCGTCCTATTTCACCCTTTTTATTTATTTATTTATTTATTTATTTATTTTTATTTATTTTTTAATTTTCTCTACTGCATATATCATGCAGGTACAAGTGCCTCTTTTTAAGAGTGAGGCAGGGACACTATGTGGTTAATGGACTTGCTCAGTGTTGCACAGTAAACAAAAGGACTCTGTCCAAAGGCTAAAAAAATGTTTCTTAACAAGAAATATAGTTTTAGAAGCAGACTGTCTTATTTTTCATAACAGCAATCTAAACCAAGCTGATATACTAACAGGCATGGGAGGCCACAAGGGTTTGTATACATTCAGATTATAAACATCTACCTGTCATTTCATTAACCTCTCCTCTAGAGATAAGCATCATAGTATCACACACATGCCAACCTGCTTCTTGGTTTCCAAATCTATAAGCTTCTCAAAGAACACTCCTGCCCTTCCCTAACCAACCTATTCAGATGACCCCCCCCGCAGTTGCAATCCAAGTCATCTTTACCACTCTGGACCACTTCTTTAATGCTCCAGCATCATACTCCACCGCACTAACTATGCATTCTCCATCCTTTGTTCCAAACTCCAAGAATCCCTCCCCACTAATCTTAAAGACCTCACCTCATACCCATCATCCCTTGTTCAGATTAAAGATCATCTCAAGTCTGGATGAATTTGCAAATGCTTTCCCTCTGGACCACACCTAATCACCCACTCCCCCCTTTCATCGGTTTGGCGCCTTTGTCTTGCTCACATTACTTCTTTACACTGATATGGAATATACTATATATAGTCAATTTGTGTGTGTCCTTGCCTTACTTTTGCCATCTTTTACACACACACACTGCTCTATCCTTCCATTACTTCACTCTTTTCCTTCTTCCCTCCTTACTCTAACCATCCATTCCTATTAACCCTTATACTGTGCACTTCATTATTACTATTATTGGTTCATTTTGTTTGTATCATAATAATACTTGTTAGGTTGGTTGTCCACTGTAATTTTTATTGGTCAGGGCTGAGACTGAAATACGTCCACTTGGATTTATGCTCTACCCTGCACCAAACTGAATGAATGAATATACAAATAAAGAAAAAAATAACTAAATTACAAAAAGGTACAGACACTTTCACGCGTGCAAATACCAAGGACATAAAAATGCACTCTGTCCAACAGTCATTCAGGCACTGTTTATACATTCTCCTAAACAAAGTAGTAGAAAACACACTCGGCAATAAACACATCCATGTACAAGATGGTCATAAAGTTCAAAGGGAGAAAATGGCAAGAACAGAATGTCAAGTAAAGCAAAAAATTACTAACCTTAACATCAAAGATTAATCATTCAGATGTGAGCTGGAGGGCTAAGGGAACTGGAGAGAGAGAAAGAAAAGTCAGCAAAACTGTATTAAAATAAAATCTAAAATAAAAGGTGGACTGGGAAAACTGGTAGATGTGATGCATTTACACATGCACATTAAAAAGAGAAAAAGAGATCAACAAAGAAGTTCCTCTATGTAAAGAATGGGGGGGGGGCTTATACAGCCTGGGAAAATTGTAGGTGCCAAGCTAGTAATGTCTTGGCAACTTAAGTCCGGTCCTACCGTATGACCCCTCGCTTGACTTTTGTGACTTCCCAACACAGCATGTAAAGGGATCCTCTGTTTGCTACTGTAGTATATCAGCACCATGGTGTCAAACTATATAGCTATTACCCCATGTAGAAGGGAGTACTGAAAGGGCTGTAAGCATGCGGACTTACAGCTGAGAAGTCTGCAGCTGGAAAACATTTCTGGCAACAAAGTGACAGGGCGGGGTTTGGTCACCTCTAGTGAGAAGACTTGCAAGCTCTGAAGATTCTGAAATAGTGTGATGACAGATTTATACCACAGAACCACTAATCTCAAGCCATACACTGAAGGCTTCTTTCTAGGCCCTTTTACAACAGATGCCCCATGAGACTCATGGTTTTGAGTCAAAAGTCTATAAAAAACTTATGGAAAGCAAGGCACTTAGCTGGTGTGACTCCACTGCTGTTAACCTATCCAGAGGAAGCTGTGTCTGACCAAGAAAAGCATTTAAGACGTAACCAATGAAAATCAAAATCAAAGAAAGTTCCACTTGGGACTTAGCAAGATTGACCTTTGTCCCTAGGGAATGGAACAGTCCCAAGACAGACTCCCAGTAAAAAGCCAGAGCTTCTTAAGCTGCAGCAAAGAATAGCCAATCATGTAGTTAATGGAACACATTGGCTTCTTGCAGTCTCTGTTTAGATGCTACCAAAACGTGCATTTGCTGACCATTCTGGAGGTGGATGTGAGACCGAATGGCACAACCCAGAAATGGCAAGAGCTGGTGTCCCATCCAAAACTACAAGCACCTTCTGGACTCCTTGGTGAATTTTATGTGGAGTTGGGAGTCTTGGAGATCCAAACAGCAGATCTAATTTCACTCTGATAAGCATGTAAAGGTAAAGTGAAACTTACAAAGGTTTGTTTTGAAAAGAAAGGTGCTGAAGCCAAGGGTAGTCAGTCCCTGGCCCACAACTGTTGTTATACAGCCTCCCAAGACTTTTCAGTAGCTGTTAATTAGGTGGACACAAAACAGTAAAACAAACAGCAGAAAATACAAAAGATTTTAGCAACCACTTAAGTGCAGCACACATTTCCCTGCATGCACTGCACTGTCTGTCCTATAAAAACTGCACGTGCACACCAATTGCTAGGGTACAAAGTGCCATGAGATGAACAGCCATGGTGATAACCAAGGTTCTAGAGTCAGATTTTCAAGCTAAAATTATACATTAATCACCTGGTTTTGACCAGCTGTACAGTCCAGTTCCTGTTGAGGAAGATTTATAGGTTCACAGATTCATAGGTGTATACTACACTAATGATCACTAGGTCCCCTTAATTACCAATCTATTGGTCCAAGTTGCACTTAAATCAGGTTAGGGATGTGCAAAAGTTCATCAAAATAGGGTCCAGGGATGCCTTGTACACTCGGCAAAGATCACCTCTCAGTAGTCTATATGATACAAAGTAGAGAGACATGGCCTTGAGACAATCAGCACAGGACATTTTGTTTACTTCCTGTGTTACTTTTGCAAGGAGCCTTTGTAGACATTCCAGTTGCTGCATGTGTCTAGTCAGGTAATACCAAAGGGGACATTACACTCTGTGATGGGTCTGATGAGGGCCACGTACAGTCGTACAATGACCTCTATGGACCTAGATGCCATGCCCTTAGCTTACAAGTTGAGGAATACAAAAGGATTTTCTTACTACCTTGGAAACATGTTGGTAGAAGGCTATGTTACTATCTACATGAGCTCCCAGGTTCCGACTAGTGAATCAACTTTTAGGGGTGTTTAATTGATGACATAGCTACCCAGGGTGGCTAACTTCCCAAAAGGTACTATTATGCATTTCTTGGCATTGAGTTTTAAGCCACAGCTTTTGTGCAAAAAGTTTGCCTGTGTTAAGCCTTCATGGAGGGTATTATCATCTTGGAGGATTCGGTGACTTCTTCCAGTTTGCAATCATCAAACTTAGCCAGCCAGAGGCATTTGACATTGGCACCTGCTTCTTATAAGCCAAACAAGAGCAGGTACAGCACAATACCTCGAGGTATGCCACTGGTGACAGGCCTCTTTGTTGAAGTGGCCTTACCACTCCTAACCTCTTGGATCCTACCCATGAGCCAGCCAGCTAGCTACCCAGAGAGTGTTATAAAGGGATTTATGCCTAGTTCTGTTACGTTTGTTGTCAATGCCCAAGTGGAGTACTGTAATAAATGCTGTAACCACATCTAGATAGGGAGTATGCACCACCTTCCCATCATCCACTGCCTTAGTGACCTTTTCAAAAAAAATCCACCAGTAAGACCTTCCTTTGACAAAGCCAAACTGCAATGGCTGTAGTATCTGGAAGTCTCCTATGCCCTTGCTGATAATTTTCATAGCTTTGCAAATGAGACTACTCAGACTAAAGGGTCTGTAGCTTCCAGGATCAGTTGAAGGCCCTCCCTTATCAAAGAGGTAACCGTTGCAGTTCTACATTCACATGGCACAAAGCCTGATTTAAGACCATAGTTAAATAGTGACTCCACGTGTCATAAAAGTCTCATTTTTGACTGTTCAAGAGGCATCCTGCAATGTCACTGGGGACCACTGAGGCGGTGTACTTGGCTTTTTTTTTTGTTAGCAATTATGGCCAGTACATGCTCCCTACTTATAGTTGGAGGGGTTATGTTTAAGGGCATTTCTTAGGGGGTGGTTGGGGTGATAGTGGAACAAATTCAGTTCCAACAGGTTCGCTATGTTGCCAGGCTCAGGTGAATATAGCACCATTAACCACCAATTCAGCACACTGCTGTGTGCTGTCCATGAGGTTTCTGACATAGCTGAGGAAGCAACATGTATAATACTGTTATTAAAGATATGTTAAATAACACCAATGAATATGTACAGTTACATTAGAGTTTATTCATAATATTTACAGTAAGATTTATTCCACTTTGTATGAATTATTGATGAATAACATCATAAGTTATGAATTTATGGGTTTTTAAAGATTGATAATCCAAAAGTTGATGTGTTATTGGGATTCCTAAGCCTCATAAACATTTTTTAGCATCAGCCCCTAACAATATATGTGAAGGGATAGCTGTATACTTTGACATTGTTTTTAACGCCATTAGTACAAAAATTACCCTCCCATTTAAGAGATTCTTGGGGTCTTTTGGAAAAGCTGAAAGATTTTCATAAACCCTATAATTGCAGACCTAATATAAAAATGCTAACCATTGATGTGTGTTCCTTATACACTTGTATTCCACAAGATAAAGGTGTAGATAGTTTAAGGTCATATTTAACTAAGTATACTACATTTTCAAATGATCAGGTATTTTTATACTATCTGTTGATGGAAATGGTGTTACAGAATAATTACTTTTTCTTTGATTACAATTATTAAAAACAAGTGAGAGATGTAGCCATGGGGGCAGTAGTGGCCCCAGCGTTCGCCAGTCTTGTACTTGGATGGTGGGAGGCAAGCTTACTAGCCACCAGTAAATTCTATGGTATTAGTGAAGAAGGGATTCATGAGTTTATGAACTAAATCAAATTTTTGATTATTTTCATTTTAACATTGGTGAAGTTGGGACTAAAGTCCATTTTTAGATGTTAATTTGCAATGGAATTTGATACATAGGAAAATAGACGGTAACATCTATAGGAAGGAAATGTTCCTAACAGCTACCTGCATTTCAGGAGTGGGCACCCAGAATTTATGAAAAAAAAACATCCCAAGGGAGCAATTTATTAGAGCCTCTAGGATGACCACCGTAGAAAGTGAGTACAAAAAAGAAGTATTAAACATTATTTTTTTGTTTAAGGATATCTTGAATTTTTATGTAAATTGGCTGAAGAAGTCAGTAATAAAAGGGAGACTATGTTTAAGCCTGTGTTGTTGGAAAACCGTGAATTAACAAATACCATTTTAAATACACCAGTGATTGGTACTAATCCTGTTTTTATGCTTGATATGTCTGTAGATAGCTATGCTATTAGAGAGTGATATATAAACATTGGAGGGATTTAACGGGGAATCCTGAAATGTTTAAGACTACTGCAACCTTTTGTATACAAGAGCTACAACTCTATCAAAAATCTGCTACAGAGAGATAAGACAGAAATAAAACTCTTTTATACTATTAAAAACAAAGGAATGTATGCCTGCAGTACATGCAAGGTATGTAGGTTCATTTATGTAAGTCCTTATGTTGCCTTGTAGCATATAGATTATACAATACAGATTAAAGATAGATATACATGTAAATCGACTGGTGTGATATATATTGTGATGTGCTCAGGCTGTCAGGCTTTTTACATAGGAATGACCACACGCAGGCTGAAGGACAGAATTAAGAAACATTTGTACTCTATTAAGTCTAAAGTCATTAATAATGCATTATACAAACATTCATAGGTTTATGATAGTTATAAGAAATTTGTGTTTTCAGTTTTATAACATGTTCCTAAAGATATGAGGGGGGATTATAAGAATAAATTAGAAGGTGTACACACCCAGTGGCAAATAAGACATAGTGCAGATAAATCTCCTGGGTTGAATGAGAGCATTAATATCAAATGTTTTTTAAAGGATAGGAGATTAAAAGTTAACAAAAACTTAGATGGCATTTAGGCATTTTTACATTTTCAACTTGTATGTTAGTATTTTTATAATGGACATGCTATGTTTATTAGTTTTGTTGCTTTAAATTATTAATTGGTTCTTCTGATTGCTAATTGACTATGTAAGATTATTGGTTGACTGTTCTTTAAGTACTGTGTTTTTTACAATGTTTTATTCATTTGTTTTCTGAATAAGTTATTTTATGATGAAAGCATTTGATTAAAGGTTTTTGATGATAAAGAGAGTATTTGCTCATTGACTGATCCATTACCTATTGTTTTAAGTGTTTTTATTTTTGGTTTTGGTTTATTTTTACTACTTGTCCCTCAGTCTCATTTTGTTAGATATCTGAAATCAGTGCAATGTGCTACATTTGTGTGCATCAAAGTACTTTGTTGTTGATGGAACATTTCCACTGTAGGCTGATCACTGTAAGCACATATCCGCAATTCATGTGGTAATGAGTAATGATCTAGAAGAAAGAGTGACTTCTCTGTTATATGGAATTTTGTCATCAAAATATGAAGAGGCACATGACATTTTCTGGAATACTGTGATGGATATCTGTGAAAACATAAATGTCCACTTAACTCCTGACTTAATGATGTGTGACTTTGAAAAAAGATGTGCCTTTCCTAATGCAAAAGATAAGGGATGTTGGTCCCACCTATGCTAGTTCATTTGGAGTTAAGTGCAGAAACATCAGTTTACCTCTGTGTTTGGCAGTGATAATGAATGAATTTCACTTCTAAAGCAGACTACATCCTAAGCTTTCATGAATCCAGACTTTGTATTAAATACATATAGAAATATTAGAGCAGACATACTGCATTCAGCTGCGGGAGTATATGAATTCACTGTGTCAAATTATATTAGTGGGTGTTTCTGCAAATATGGTACTAGAAAAGCAAACTAGTGATGATATCTCCTTTTTAACATGCCCTTCTGCAATCAGTATGACATCTGCACTCTTGGCTGTCCACGAAGCCCAAACTATACTGAAGGGTGATATCACAGATTACACAGTTTGCTGGGAAGAAAATGTATATTTGTGTCATATATTTTATGAATGATATAGCTGGAAAAGAACCAAATAACTGACATTAGACACAGGTGAGTTTATGAGGCAGGCATTTAGTTAATCACCATTTCTTAATATATATACATATATATATATATATATATATATATATATATATATATATATATATATATATATATATATATATATATATCTTCTTCTTCTTTTGGCTTTTCCTGGTTAGGGGTCGCCACAGCAGATCATCTGTCTGCTCATGATTGGCAGTGGGGTTTTACAGTGTCGAGTTGCCAGCCCAGCACCCAACCTTCCACAGAAGGCACACACATGCACACACTCACACCTAGGGCCAATTTAGAGTGTCCAATCCACCTACTGCATGTCTGTGGGATGTGGGAGGAAACCGGAGCACCCGGAGGAAAACTCACGTGACCACAGGGTGTAATCTAGTACCATATTTGCAGAAACACCCACTAATATAATTTGACACAGGGAATTCATATACTCCTGCAGCTGAATGCAGTATGTCTGCTCTAATATTTCTACATGTATTTAATACAAAGTCTGGATTCATGAAAGCTTAGGATGTAGTCTGCTTTAGATATATATATATATGTGTGTGTGTGTGTGTGTGTGTGTGTGTGTGTGTGTGTGTGTGTGTGTGCGTGTGTATACATGTATACATATACACATACATATATATATATATATATATATATATATATATATATATATATATATAATTTTTTGATTTATTAAAGCAGGTTTAGAATATACTTACTTATTTTTATATTCATTTTTCATATTTATCATGTAATGTTTTGGTTAAGTTATTCATATATTGTAAGTGTTTCTGACATTGGTTTTATATAATTGTAAGTTAATAGTAGGTATTTTTAATTAGCCTTTCAATGATTTCTCATCAGATTAAATTGATGTGACAGGTATTAACTGAAAGGAAATGATGAAGGAATAAGAGGATATATAATTTTGCACATGGAAGTGGGATTATTTGTTCTGATGAAGTTCTAATGAGAGGATAAAAATTATGAAGCTAATTTTGTGTTAAATTTTATTAAGACTGAACAAGGTGTTGTATTTATGAATATATTGCTGCTGTGAGTGGTCATATAGGCTCTGCCACAGTGCTATCTCATCCAAATCTGCATAATTTTACAGTGACTTTACAGGTGCTTATTTGCCCAGGGTCAATGACTAGTGATGTTGGGGAGTCACTAATTTACCTCTGAAGTCCCCAAAGCAAAACATGATCTTTTATGAACTGCAAGTAGATTGTTATTTAATGCACACACAAGTAGAACTCTCCATTGACAGAGTGCAGTTTAAAACCTTTACCCACTTTATAATGACAGTGGGATGGTGGCCTCACGTTAGTGACACTGTATGAGGCAGTGTACCTGTCTCTATTAATGAACTACAGAAAAATGTTGTCTAGGAGCCACAAGTGTAACTGTTTAAATAATGACTAATAAAACAGGGGATGGTGCTGGTGGTTAAGCAAGTCAGTCTGGTTCTCCAGATACACAAAACTATCTTTTCTGCACTTAAAATATACAATACTCTCCATTTACTTCCATGCAGACCCATCTATAATGATAATGGAGGTAACCCATTGCCCACAGTGTTAATCTTCCTAGTGACACTGGCAGTACCAAATATACCAGTATCAAATCCTAAAAGAAACAGTTACTTTTTCTTTCTCTTTACTCTATTAAACAAAATTGTCCAATGTCATCTCCTCTGTCCCCACATAATTATTCTAGATATCCTTTCTCAAACTTACCATTCAGAAATGTGGAATTGTCTTCTTTTTGTTCTTTCTTAGCAAGATTCAAGTTATTAAACCTTGGGAGTCAAAGTCAAAATGAGGTACGCATATATCACAAGTACCAAGTATAGTTATATAACTTTTAGCCACTTCAGTTTACTTGCCTTTGTTTTCATCAAATTACCATAACTCAATCATTTCTTAAAACTGCACTCAGAATTATGACACCTAAAGAGTACGTTATAAATTATGTTTGGTTTTTCTTTGCAATGTCAAATTCAGGCTGATTTTGTAGACACCATAGGAGTTTTTCAAGAAAGCAATAGCTGTATGTACATTTTCTCATCCAAAATGTATTTTAATGTCTCAGTGAGTAGTTTTATTTTTCTTTACAACATTGCATTCTAACCTTCATAAGGAAAATATTTATGCTATATTCATGAACTGGCATAAGAAAACACTGCATTAATATTTTGGGCTGAAACAGATGAAAGCACCTAAAGTTATAATTATGAAAATATATCTATTTACTAAATGCAGTCACGTGGTGTTTTAAGTTTTTATCAAAAACAAACAACACGTCTATTTGATCTCAATTGTCCATGTCTGAAATAGCTGCAATTTTCACATCTAGTACAAATTTCTTTTGTATTTTAAAAAAAGATTTGGCACGCAGTAGAATCATCATTCAAATGATACATAAAGAATTTTTATAATTTGCTCCGCAAATGATTGGGGCATTTAAATTTGTACATTTTTAAATACCTTTATTAAAATAGCATCTATAACCTAGGCTCACATTCATTAATAGAAAAGAAAATAAACCATACTAACAATGGGCAAATTCAATAAAGCCTACACTGAGTGATTTTCCACGTAGGCAGAGTGGCACAGATTTAACACGGAAATCAGCAGCCATGTGATTCAGTAAACAGAGCAGAGGGGCGTGCACAAATGTGCAGACAAGGAAGTGTCCGTGGCATGCAAATCATCTCATACCCAGGTGAAATGCATGCAAATAAGGGTGTTTTGTGATCCAGTAAGCAGATAGCTATCCATGCAGAAGCTGTGTTGGTGTCAGAAGTGTACACGGAAAATATCTGTGTACAGAAAAGTAAAAATTGAACAAGGGCTGTAAAAGCCAAATTAGAAGGTCAGAAATGTCAATGTAGGCACGGATATGTTCAAAGTTATGCCCTGTGAGTTCAAAAACTAATGCAAAATAGTACAAAATATATATATATATATCTATATATATATATATATTTTTAACACCCATATTATATTTGAACGACAGGCAGCAACATGCAAACATGCCATTATGCAAAAAAAAAAAAAAAAACATTAAAATTTTGAAAAACTAAAAATAAGACATATGTAAGAATAATGCATTTTAGTGCCCTGCATGCAGTATGTGTAATGGCAGGTTTCAGTGGTTGCTAAGGAGCCAGGCTCTGGAATAGTGAAGTATCCAGGGTATGTGCAAGGATCTGTATGCAAATGAGGTGGGGTTACTGATAGCAAAAATTGGGTCACTGTGTCCACAGATAAAACCCGTGTAGCCCCAGAACCATATTGGTGTCAGTAGAACAGGTAGGTGACATAAAAATGGAGTGTGTCATAAGTGTAAGCGGATTAGAGCTCAGCTGCGGCCATTTGCACGCTGCTCAGCTCAGCTAAGCAAGGGGTGTGTCTAGTGCTGATAAGCTGTGATTAGCTAACAGGCACATGTTTTAGCTGGTTTAAGCATGCCCGTGCATGGGGGTGTGTCCAGACTGCTAAGCAGGGTTTACACCAGCTCTGCGGTTTTGCGTGCCTCGCCACACTGTTTAGCAGGGAAAGAATTTAGTAAAAAAATAAATAAATAAAGGAAATACCCTAGGAAAGCCAATCATATATAAATTACCGATAAGACCTGTTCCACTGACACTGGGCCATTCAAACCCCTCAATTATATACTTGGCAGATGTAATGCATCATAGTCAGCCAATCAAACAGGCTGCACCTGCATCACACCACTATAAAGTATGCATACACCCTTCAATCTGATTTTTCCCAGATATTCTTCACCATTGGAGTACACACTTGGGAATTTTAACTGACAGAATGCTAGAGGCTGCTGCTGCTCTGCTACATCTGTATGTAGTAGAGGCTGTGTTCAGTGCTGATGCTGATGCTGACAATAGACCTAGACTGAGAAGGAGAAGAGTAGTTCAAGGGTAACTTTCCAGGACTAGATCAGCTGGAGATTGTAGAGCACTACAGGGTGGACAGTGACATACTACAATAACTCACCAAGCTCTGTTGCCCTCAACTCAAACCCAGAACCAACAGAGGGGGAACCCATCCCAGTGGAACCAAAGTATGTTTAGCCCTTAGAATACTAGCTACAGGTACATTTCAAAGACCAACTGGGGACATGATGGGGGTCTCACAGGTATCTGCATCCAGGGTACTCCACCAGTTCCTGGCTGCCATACAAACACATGCCAATGAGCACATTTATTAACCCGCACCCCTGAGGAGAGGGCCAGCAGTATGCATCTCTTCCACCATGCAGCACACAACCCTGAGGTATTGGGTGCTATAGACTGCACTCATGTGTACATCAAAGCACTGTCCGGTGAGGAGGGTAGAGTCTACATCAACCTCAAGGGGTATCACTCCATCAACTGCCAGGTCATGTGCAATGCCCAGGACATCATCATGAGTATGTGTGTCAGCAGCTCTGGCAGTTATCACAACTTCTATATCTGGCATGCATCACAGCTGTACCAGATGTTTACTGGGTGGGCATCCTGTACAACCACCTACAGGGGGATGATGGCTACACACTGGAATCATGGATAATGACAACCATCAAAAATGCGCACACACCTACTGAAGAATGCCATAATGAGGCACACGCACAAACTAGGAACATCATAGAGTGTGTGTTTGGGCTGCTCAAGTCATGGTTCCACTGCCTGGATATATCTGGTGGAGCCCTGCAGTATTCTTCAGCCACATGTGCACAGATGTTCACAGTATGTGTCATGCTACACAGTATGATCCTGTGGAAACAGCTTCTGCAGGATCATTACAGGGAAGGGACACATAGCTCCCCACAGAGCCAAGGTCCCAACAGCCACAGGGGGACTTGGAGGAGGAACACCCTGAGTTTGTCCCTGTAGGCAGACATGGGCATGCCCATTATGCCTTGGTCTTGGAAAACAGGCAATGCATAGCACATGCACTGACAACCTAGGGTCCTCACTCTGACTCACATACATAGTAAAAAGGATGCCAACCACATCACACAACCTGTACCTTACTAAACATTGGCTGTGTACTGTGTGCATCAGAGTCAGCCCTGAAGTATTATCTCAACTGCGGCAGTCACAAGGTAAGTCATTCTTCTTTACAACAAATGTATGCAGTACTAGACTATGATAGCATATGTATGGACCTACTGCATGGATGCAAGGGAATAGACTGGGCTACTGGGCTACCTGCGGAGAACTAACAGCTATGTGGAACAACAGGAACTCTCTGTCCAACACTGGTCGCCCCATAATATGCAGTAGGCCACAAGGCAACAAAACCCACTGCACTATGTGAGGGAATTGCGAAACAGTGGGTCATAGGGCAGACATATGACTGTCAATGCTAGAGTCCCCTACCCCCAATAAAGCTGTGTTCCCAAGCAAGGTTATAGCAGCAGACCACACAATCCCAGGGCTCTCCCAAGCAACCTGGTCACATGTTCATTTTCTCAATATGCAGGGGTCAAAGTGTATGTCTGTCTGATGTTGATAGTGTTAGGAATTAAACTTCTCTTTCTGGTGGCTGGTGTGGCTTAGTAGGCTAAGTACATTAACACAGTTGATGGTGTTCATGGTTCAAAGCCAGCTGCATCTACAGTTTTGCATGTGAGGTACTCCTATGGTAGGAGTTCCAGAGACTGTGAATATCTCACTATTTACTACTGTAAGAAAGCTGGACAAAGCCAGAGACAATGGAGGGACAGGGGGCCACAGCTATGGACATTACACATGCTTTGAGTAACCTAGAAGGTGGCTAGTATAACAGCAGGTTGGAACAAGTCAGAGTAGCCGCAAGATGTAAAAGCCTTCACGTAACTGTTCAGTACCTACAAGTCAGTGGGCACCATGTAGTAGTATATTACCCAAAAAATGCAACTATCTGAGAAGTAGAGCAGATATATGGGGCAGAATGCTAGAAATACTGTTAAACATGTATGGTCAGAGGTGTGAAGTCTGTAACCCTGTGTGTGCTGTTATATCATGTAACCCAGTCACAGCATACCCTAAATCTACTTAGAGCAGGAAATATGGGCACAGTCATGAACAGGAGTGGGACAAAGGCCCACATATAAGGAGAAGGATTAACTATTGGCCAGACAAATGTAGAAAGTGCAGAGAATAACAGGTCATGTAGGGGTTCCCTGCTGTGTATACAGTCAGTAACTCAAATGTCTCTCATCAGTTCCTAACGTCAATCTATAATGATTTGATACTGATGTACCTGAAAATCACAATGCTATGTAATACATACCAGACATATGATGCAAAACCCTGTACAGTCTATTACAATCTGTACACACCCTAGGTATGACTCAGATATTATGTGCAGCTCCCTGCCGGGGAATCCCTTGAACATATCAGGGGAGATGCTCAACTGTTGAATCAGGTGCAGCAGCCAATTGGCTGTAGCACAGAAATCCCAGACTGGAGTACAGGTAGGTCTGGCCTGGAGTCACCTTGGAATTACTGATGGTCACACTGGGCATGCTCCATCCTACACTTAGCTAATGTCGTCCCATGTTTGATGCCTTATCTGCCTAAAGAACTGAGATGTGAATATATCTCTGGGCATGCAGACAGCTATGTATATGTATCTGTCTCTCCCTATCCCCCTCAGACATGATTACCCTTATCTATCAGTATATGGCACATATATATTATACGCACACACACACACACACACACACACATATATATATATATATATATATATATATATATATATATATTTATAGATGTATCTATATAGATATATATATATATATATATATATATATATATATATATAGATAGATAGATAGCTATATAGAGATAACAGGTTATATATATATATATATATATATATATATATATATATATATATATATATATGTGTGTGTATCCACATAAAGGCGCAAGTGCTGTAGCCACTTATATACCAAATGTAACCAGTGGTGCATGCAACTAGTACTGTGAGCTGTAGTGTGTAATAGTAAGTAGGTAGGGATTCTAATCTGACATCAGCCACCTTGTGTGTGTGTGTGTGTGTATGTAGATATTACCCACACAGCAGTACAGACATGCCCATCAGGCCTATGTCTCTGTAATGGTTAATCATTTTATGGCCCTGTGATTAGCATCCATCACAACAGTGGCCTCCCTGTCAACAGCTGCTGATGTCATCCACCTTAACAGCATTGGCAGACACTCCCAAAACACATAAGCTGTGTGGAGCATGCGATAAGTACTTAGTGCTATAGTATATGCTACTAGATAGGTAGGGATTCTAATCTCAGAAAGGGCAACTCTGTGTGTGTGTGTGTGTGTGTGTGTGTGTGTGTGTGTGTGTGTGTGTGTGTGTGTGTGTGTGTGTGTGTGTGCAAATATATCCCCTTGCAGCAATGTGCAATGTTTATACATTTTGAGGCTCTGTCAACCCTCCCATTGGCCTCCTTTACAGGACCTGCTGATGTCATACACCTTAACAGCAAAAGCAAACACTCCCAAAACACCTAAGGCCCATGGCTCATGCGATAAGCACTTAGTGCTATAGTACTTACTACTAGATAGGTAAGAGCCCTAATCTTAGAAAGGCCAACTGTGTGTGCTTGTAACTATACCGCCTTGCAGCAGTGTGTCTGTTCTGCCTATGTGTGTGCAATGGTTATACATTTTAAGGCACTGTGAGTACCTGCTGCCCTAAATAGCCCACATCTACCTAGGCATAAATGTTATCTGACACCACATACATCTATAGGTACAGAACACCCAGGTGACAGGTATCAAGGGTGGCATGCCTTTTCATGGGGTATGCATGCAAGATTATGCTGTGTGCCCCCAGTGCCCCATGACACACTGTTCTACACAGATGCACCTAGGTAACCATGCATATATAAAGCCTTACCTTGTTGCCATCATATTTCTGCTTTGCTGCCATGTCATTCTCAGCTGCTGCATTTCCATCAAGTCTCCACATCATAGCCACTCGGACCCCTGCAACAGAAACATGCAAAGTTCTGAGAAACACCTGTTAGTCTGTAACACCTCTCCCAATCTAACATCAGGCAAGAAAGGTACAAACATTTTGATGTGTACTCATGACACATGCCAGCAGACAGCACCTGTTATGGCATAACAGAACCACACTAAACAATGTCATGTAATGTACTATAGTCACCCTGTGCATCAGACATGTATTTGCATGTCCCTGCATTGATGGTATGGATGGCAGGGATGTGACACAGGTATCATCACATGTACAGGGTGTGGTGTGGGGGTGCCAGAAGCCTAGGCTGTACCAAGTAGTTGATGTCATGTGTAGGAGTCAGGAAGGGGTGCTGGTCAGCTGGACTATGGAGAGGTGCTGTCTGTATCTGTTGGTGACCTGCATGTGACACTGATGTATGAGTGTGTGCCCATACACAGTCAAGCCATGTGCTAGCCCTATATGTGGGTCATACCCCTCAACTGTACAGATTTTGCAGAATGTCCAGATTTTTGCCTCATATTTTTGGTGTGTTCCTCCTAAAATCTGTAGCTTTCTGGCAAATAGCTGAAGACTGAAGTCATTAAATAATGACAAATATTTGAGTTTAGCCCTTCAGAAGATTCATGCTAATGCAAAACCTATTATTCTATCAACTTTCTAAGTTTGTAAGAGCAATATTTAAAATCTGTCCCTATTTGTCCCCCCATCATTTTAGGTTTTGTCCAGATTTTTTGCTCTAAGAGGTTGAGAGGTATGACATGGGTATGTTGGACAGTAGTGGACCATACATGGCAGACTGGACAGTTCACCATCACTGGCCATGAATATGGGAACTGGCTCTGCCAGGAGTGGCACTGGCACCACCATGCACAGGGTCAGATACGGTACTAGTCGCTGATGGTGACTGGTGTCTGCTGGGCTCATGTCCCTCACAGGACCACCCAGGACCATGTGTCCATGGTCTGCCATATTGTAGTGTGGACAACACCCTCCCTTCTGTAGTGCTGGAGGTACTGACACTACAGGAGCATGAGTGTGCATGGCCACGTGGACTCTTAGCAGATGTTGTTGCTGACCTATGGCCACGTGTCTGACACCCTACTCCCACCACCTGTTCTAACACAGACAATGTGCGGTCAAGGACTGACAATGTCTCACCCCACCATCTGTCCACTACATCAGTGAAATGATGCATGGCATCACCAATGTGGTGGAGGGAGTCACGGATGTCAGACAGTGATACATCCATGATCCTGTGCATCCATCTGGTGTTGTGTTCGGAACGTGCCTGTGCCTCGATGAGGGACTGAAACATGCTTTGAGTGACTCGTGATGTGACACCTGTGACAGGTGGTCGATGGGCAGCAGTCCTCCTTTGAGGACCCCTGTCAATCTGCCTGTGTGGGACCTTGCCAGCTCTCTGGTTATGACTAGTGTCTACAGTCACTGATGCCATAGTTGCCACACTCTCCTGTTTGATGCCACCACACTCTGACTGTCAATATCTGTGGCCGCAGGGAACTATCTATGTGTGGTCATAATGACTGTGTGTGGGGACATTGGGCGAGGAAGTGGAATGTCAACCCATGGGACAGACTCAGTCCCCAACAACCCCACCTGTGCCTCACTATGGCCACCATCATCATCAGAGTCTGATGAGATACTGACATCAGGTTATGAGGGGGACACAGTCCAACCCCCATGGTCACCTGTGAGGAGGAAGACAACATAACAATACCTGCACTATTATATCTACTGATCCACACACACACATACAGGTGAGGTGCCAGAACTGCATTATACATACCACATCTTATTTCTGATCCCATGCACAACATACAAGCAGACTACAACATATACAGACAAGACAGGCCCTTTATAACATGCACTGCAGCTACATCCGGTTAATGTTGTCGGTACTGTACACCTGTGATATACGCAATATGTCAGTGTGTGTGATGGACCTACACCTAAAACACAGTGCACCTGTCTTCATCATTTACTTTCAACTATATAGCAGACTGCATAGACCTTCACAAAAATAAGTGCAAATATGTTACACCTCCTGTAAATACCCTACTGTGATTACAGATTCAATGCACTTCAGTTAACCCCTCCAAAACTGAACATGCAAGTATTGTACTCTGGCTAAGCATAACAGTTGTGTCTACAGCAAAAGGGCAGCCCTTAACATCCTTAGGGTTTATATGAGCCATACCAAAAGAATTTCACACTCACTGGCTACAGGATGTTGGACTCTGGCCACACCTGATGCACCTTTGTTAATGTGAGTGAGAGGTATTGTCAGCAAAAACAAATGTGGCATTGTTACAGGATAATATGTACGTATATCAACATTTACAGTAGGATCTGTGATACCGATCACATTGCTGACATTCTGAGTATGTGTGCACATGTGTGTGTTACAAACAAACCCCTCTCCCCAAATGCAGATTGACCTGATATCCATGTACTGGTATGCAGATGCTGCCACAATGACTGATATAGTATTACATTGATGAACACAGGAGGCTTACCTGGATGCTCCTCTGCTGTGGAAGTTGTACCACCCACCTCCATGACATATGGGGTGATGGATGTTTGGTAGCTGGTGGTTGATCTCAGGTTTGCCAGGAATTCCTCTGTGGCTGAGAGAGGTTGTTCTGCTGCAGGCCCTCCACTGGTGGCAGCATAGTCCCTGGCCACAGCATCAGCCCTTTGCTGTGCATTTATCATGTCTATCGCCAAGTGTTGGACCTGCTCATAGCTTCTTTCCTGTAGCCCTACTTGGTTTACTGATGCGACGAGGTCAGCCCCCAGTGCAGCACATTGCTTATGATTCTGTTGACTCCTGGACATCAGCATGTTGTGATGCAGTCTGAGGCCATCCAGGATCATATCATTTTCTGCAGCTGAAAATGGCAATTGCCTCCATTTGTACATCCTTTCTGAAAGACAAGAAGAGGTGAACATGTCACAGGACCACATACATTGCTCTCCACTATGTACACACCCTGCACATCCAAATTAGCCAGCACTATCCTCCACTAACTCCCACATCATACCCCATCATCTAGCAACACAGTATGTATGTGGCTGTCAGCAACATAGTGGCAACACATCTTGTGTTTTCTGCCTCATCTTGCTTTTTCCTGCTACTTGCTGGTTGTTTTCTAAAGTGTTCAACTGCATCTTTTCTGTTGAATTTATTAATGCTTGTTTATAACATGTCTAAGTTGTAAGTGTTATTCTAAGCCTCTTAGTTTTGGTTCAAGCATTTGGGCTTTAGGTCACTGAAAAGATTGTCAACACAATCACTACACCTCAAACACCACCAACACCTACACAACACACACCCACATATGCGGAGGTCCTCAACATAAACATACCCAAACAAAGGGGACCTCCAAGGCAAAAACACATGCAATCTCCACAGCCCTCCACACCACATGCCATGCATAGTCCACACACCTGTGTCTCACAGCTGCTAAGGCTTCACCATAAACCTAACATATTAGTCATAGGAGACTCCATTGTAAGACGCACAGATGTGCCTCTCATCAGGCCGGATAAGAAGAAAGCCACGGTTAGTTGTCTGTCAGGTGCCAAAATCCACCATATCACATATGCACTCAAGTCTCTCAACAACAGGTACTGTTATGATTCTGTCATAGTCCATGTTGGTGTGAAGGACTTGAGATGTACCTCCCTGGACTATATGAAGAGAGACATGATTGGGCTCTCTGATTATGTGTCCCAGGCAGGTATGTCCCCAGCCTTAATAGGTTCATAGGTTCATAGATTAGTACTAGGCTAACTGCCATTGTGGGCCATTTTAAGCCTAGCCAATTACCCCATGTGAGAATCGAACCCTGCACATTGTGTATGTAAGGTAAACACCTTAATCATTATGCCAACCTCCCACCCAAAAGCAGCATTCTGTCGTCACCCACAATGATGCCTCAATACAAACAGAAAATGATTGACTTTATCAATTGGCTTAATTTCTGGTGTCATTCCAGTGGGATCCGGTACCTGACAGCCTGGGAAGATATGATTGACAGACCACAATGCTTTGCCAGAGATGGCCAGCATCTGTCTCACCTGGGCTTCAGGCTTCTGGCAAAAGTTCTTGCCTCCCATACAGTACCTTTTTAGGAAAAGTGATGAGGTTAAATCTACCAACATAAACATTTCAACGAAACACAAATTAAAGGTCATGCTGCTAAACCCTAGAAGTCTAAACATAAAACCACTCATTGCAAGCATTCTTAACCCTGGAAAATGCTTACATCTGTGCAGTCACAGAAACCTGGTTCAAAGCTGCGGAGAGCACCCCAGCCTTACCTGGTAACTCATCCTATCATACATTCAGACCAGGAATTGTGGGCAGTAAAGCCAAAGGAGGTGAAGTTTCAATATATATTAAAGACACACACACCTCCAGGCTGGTCAAACAGTATGATGCTCAGGAGGCACTCCTGGTGCAGTTAACCATTGACAAGACCCGTATTCAAATCATAGCTAGCTACCAGCCCCGAAATCTGACTAGATGCCCATTCTGCCTATATGGACCTCTTCATATCTATCAAGATTCAACCCTTTACCCTGATCCTGGGTGACTTTAACTACCCAAACATAGACTGGAAGACCCACTCATGCCAGAACACAAATGCCCAGAGATTCCTCAATTTTGTCAATGCAAGCACCTTGGAACAGCTAGTTGATACCCCTATAAGAGGTAAAAATATCTTGGAGTTGGTATTAAACAACATGAGTAACCACTGCAGCATCCCTACAGTATCATCCTCCCTGGAAAGATCCGACCATAAAGTTTTCACTTTTGAAGTCACCATCTCCCACAATCCCCATCTAGATAGGGTCAGACATAAAAACTTCTCCAAAGTTGATGACAGCCTCCTGTGGGATGGTATAAACAACTTCATAGCCCCCTCCTCCTCTGTAGGAACTGGCACCAATATACAAAACTACATCAAAGCACTATACAAGCATTTATATAGATGCATGGACTCAGGAATTCCCAACAGGACTAAATCACCCTCTACAAAGAAAAATAAACTTGTCTGGTGGATATCTGCAATTAATAAAATGTATAACAAAAGAAAAAAATTGCTGTCTAAGACCAAGAAGGATTAGGTGCATAATTGGAAGCAATATCTCCTTAGTTTGAACAAGCAAATAAGAGCACTAGTGAAATCCTCCAAAGTACACTTCGAGCCCAAACTGTTGACATCTACTAGAGACAATCATAAGGCCTTCTTTACAAATGTCCACAACCTCATATGAAGCACCCAGATATGTTCAGAACTGGTAGCAAGGACACCACATATACAAATGCTATAGATATAGCAAACTTTCTGGCTAACAGATCCAGTGAAAACTTCAGCCCTCTGTCCCTCCCATCAGTAAATCAGGACATCCCCAGTACCTGGCCCCTTCCCCTTATATCTAGGAAACAGGTCATCACTGCTCTCTCATAGGCAAAAAATACAGCCACCATGGGACCTGATAACATCCCAGGCTGCATCCTACATGAATCTAGGCAGAAACTTGCAGTACCATTAGGCACCCTATTCAACAAAAGCTTTAGTACTGGCATTGTCCTATATGAATGGAGGACAGCCAATGTCATCCCTTTGCACAAAGGTAGAGCAGTCACCAATTTGGGAAATTATAGACCCATCAGCCTAACTAGCCTGATCTGCAAGGCCATAGAACAGATTATCACAGACCTCATCATCAAGAACACTGGCAACCTCCAAACACTCTATCCCACATAGTTTGACTTTGTGAAGGGGAGATCATGTCTGTTAAATTTGGTCGACTTCTTTGAGACAGTCACCAAAGCCAAGGATGAGGGGAAGACAGTACACACCACCTACTTTAACCTGGTCAAAGCCTTTGTCACTATTCCCCACTCGGCCATAATAGATAAACTCTCTCAACTAGGCATTAATTCATATGTTACCAGATGGGTAGCAAACTGGCTCACTGATAGAACCCACCTAGTCAAAATAGGGGACTCCACCTCAAGCAGTAGACCCGTAACAAGTGGCTTACCCCAGGGTTCAGTCTTGGGGCCTATGTTATTTGGGATATACTTTTCTGAGGTGCAGGCCAAAACCAATGGCTATGGCTGACCAAGTTTGCAGATGATTGCAAGCTGGGTGCTGTCATCAATTCCCCTTGTGATGTGGACATACTCCAAGAGAATCTCACTCAGACAAATGGCTGGTGCCAGAAACAGGGCCTCAAGTTGAATACCAAAATATGCACCATCATCCCCTTTGGGGAGAGTGATGTCCCTTCAAATTATCACATTAATAACAATGTCCTAAGCACACAATCAGTCATTGAGATTTGGGCACCCAGGTTGATAGCAACCTGACTTTTAACCACTATGTTGCTTCTGTTGTACAGAAACCCTTCTACATGGCCCATCTCATAAGTAAAGGTATCTCATCCAGGGACAACATAACATCCCTTCTCTTCTAAGGCCCATTATTGAGTACAATGCCCCTTTCGGAATGTGCCTTGTAAAGCACATGCAGCAGCTGGAGAGACCACAGGGGTTCCTCACCAGGAGAATCCAGAGCTCAAATATCTACCATACACAGATAGGCTAAAAGCCCTATCCCTCTACACAGTTGCATACAGACTCCTGAGAGGTGACCTCTGCCTGGCATACAAAGCGATCACGGGCCCCTCCTTGATGGGACTGCTGCATATTCACAAGTCAAGCTCCACTCGAGTAACCCACACATGTGGCCTCTACCTGGTCTATGACATCAACAGTACTTGTTGGCAGGACAGATTTCTGTCCCAGAGACTCCCCCATCTGTGAAACAGACTCCCTCTCCACCTCAAGCAGAGTACATATTTACCCCTTTTTAAGCACAACCTGGGAAAAAGAAAATACACCCCTTGAATTCCACCCATGTCCCTGTTGGACTAGGACATTGGGTGCTGACTTGTATAAACATGGGCTAAACTCTTGCCTAGGCTTGTAAGGGCCTCAGGGCCAATAGCCTAGTAACTTCCTATGATCCTATGAATACCAGTTATGTCCCTGTGTGCTGTGACGGAGTGTGTTGTGTGTCTCCACTCCCATCAATGCCATTTACTGTGGTGTGTCCCAGTACCATCTCATACAGCCACCATCCAACAAATAGGTGAGTGTTACTACAAGTATATGGGGACAGTACAGCAACATCCATGTGATGTAATGACAGACAGCACTGCAAACATATAGGTGTCTGACCTCTGCAATACACAGATGTTTGCAGAATGTGTACATGTGCCTGATATATGTGGACCCTCTGCTAGAAAAATGTGGATATCTGGCAAACGGTTGGACAATACGTAATAGTTGTTCTCAGACTGTTGGGAATCTGGCTGTCACACACCAGAACCCTCAGGAAACAGTTATGGTACAGTAATATCTGGTACTGTATTCATTCCCGTACTTTGTATGATCAATATGTACACTCTGTCACTGAGGTTGGGCCTGTGTCCCCCCACTGCTACTGGCTATGACAGTCTTGTTGTAGGGGGTCACCAGGTATGCTAGCCATATATCTCAAGTGATGAGATATGGATGTCAATTACACAGTGACCTAGCCAGAGTACAGCAGGGACACCTGTACAATATTTGAACTATTCCTGTGTGACATTCACAGACTGAGTGGAGCTGAATGACAGTATGTCATGTGATATGCCATTACTTACTGTCACTACTGTATAACACACAATCCAGTAGCATTCATACAGGAGCCGACTGTTGTAGGACAGACTCAGAGGGCCAGAGTTGTGACCTATGTCACAACAGGCAGAGTTGAAAGGCAAGCCTATAGGTGCTGGACAGCTGGCTATCACCAACATGTCATTCCCAGAGATGTACTACAGCTCTATTGTTGTAATCCCTATTCCCCATAACTGCATCCTCCCATCTGCATCTCATAAAATGGGGACTTCTATTACATACCTGGTAGAGTGATGTACTCCTTTTTGTGCAGAAATCCTGAAGAATAATGCTTCTGAAATCTCAGTCTGTCTTAGTAAAGCAAGGCACAGACCTGTTTACCATAGGCAGCTGCTTGCCTTTTGTAGGTAATGCTCATGAACAGGTGATTGCCTGTGCATCAATCTGTGGCTCAGATAGGCTAATTGCATCCAGAACAGCTGGGTTACACTTTCATTAGCCAATGGCATGGCACAACAATGCTATATTTAATATCTTCATGTAGGCCTTGACCCCTTTTCTAGTCTATGAGATGGACATTATTGAACTGTGGAGACTACAGCATCACAGAGGGTAGGTAAAAATACTGTCCACTGTTAGGATTTATGTGGTATGTCCACAGTTTTGCATGCTATGTCTGTCCATTGTGAAAAGACTTTCTGATTATGTGGCAGTTTAGTGTTAAACAATGTGGGTTGATGTCAGTAAGGGCGAAGACAGATGGTTATGTCATACATCATATGCATCAGAATATGCATGCTACTGCACTAGCTGCCGGTCTATCAGCTATGTATGTTTGTAGGGGAAGACTGTGACACATGTCTCTGCCGCTTGACCTTTGCCCCCAACCCTTTATGTATGGGTGTTGTGTGGATCCCCTTGTTCTATGTGGCTGTGCGATATGGTAGGTCTGTAGCAGGTAGCTGAACTTACTGCTGCATATGTTGCAGGCTGCAGCTGCTGTGTTTTGCCCAGGAGTCATACTGGGGAGTGTGAACACATTGGAGGACAGCAAGCTGTATGTGTCAGTGAGGGGACCAGTGTCAGCTCTGTTGTTATAGCATATCCAAGGTGAGGGTACCCATAACAGTCCAGGTGAGGCATGTGCTTCAAGTATATATGTTATGTAATAGTCTCATTCACAGAGTGGTAGGCAACATTTAGGAAGCCTATACATATTTGTGCAGTGTATCCCTATCTACAGGCCTTTGACATGCTAACATGGGTATCAGTGAATGCAGTAGCAGCAACCGGTTCTGCTTAAAATTGCAGCACTCAGTCATTATTGGTTGTATGCACAAGCATATACTTGCAACACACTGGAATCGAACCCAGGACTGTGGGTGGCAAAATGTACAGCATGCTAGGAAATGCAGATTAAGCTACTGAGTCAATACTATAGCAGGTATATTTGCAAGATATATGTGCATGCATACAGTCTGTTGCACAGGATTCACATAAGCATATGTGTTTAGATGGGTATGACTTGTGACAGTGAACTGTCTCTCATGATTTTCTAACTTTAAGCTGTACTGACTTGCCAGTACTTCAACACACAGAAGATATTTTGTGACAACCGTGCTAAAAGTAGGTGGCACAACTGTGGACAGTCTGCAACAGTCTGTGCAGTTGTCAGCTATACCTGATATTGTAGGCCTCATGTACATCCATCTTTATTTATTTGGCTGTGTACTGGTTTGGTGTCTGCATCGCAATCCGAAGTACGCTGTCAATTTTCCCATTATATGTACAAGCAGTGTATCATTGGCAATCAGGACATGTTTATGGAAACACCTATATTACTTCAGAGTTGAGTGGCCTAGTGGACTAATGCACTATGCTATAGTTGCCAGGGTCCTGGGATCAACACTTGGTAGGGGTGATTGTTTTGCAGATGTGGCTAACAGTGTCAGAAACACAGAAGGTGATTAAAGCAGTTTTAAGCAGTTTTAAGTTAGTTTGTGGGGTGTACTGCACCACTTAGAATCACTTAAACTTGCGCTAATTCCAAAAAAAAAAGAAAAGAAAATAGGGGTGATAGGAAAGTGGTGAAATGGGTGCAAACAGGGGGAAACAAAGGCAGGTAGGGATGTGCAGGACAGGTGCAGGAAAGGACCATAGCTCTCCATTTCTTGTACAGCAACAGCTGTGCAGGTTGTAGAAAATTTGGAATTTGGAACCTCACATCCCAGAGAGAGGGGTGAGAGTGACATAACTGTGTTGATTAATTCATGTAATGATTGTGTGCAGTGGACATGGGGGCAAAATGGAGAGCTATGTATGGGGGTGTTTTTTTTTTTTTTTTTAAATATTTTTATTCATTTCCTAAAACAAGAAAACATGAGTGCAGGTTATTTATGACAATGAAGTATTTACAAATTATTTAAAAAGGTAGGCTAAAACCTCTAAACAGATATCAAACATTAAAACCAAAATAAAGTATTTACAAGGGTGTCTATTGTTGACATATAATTGACTTTCTATACAATTGTTTCCTGATTATAATCTGCTGCAGGCATTATTCTCCAGTATTTCAGTTACTTTTTGCCATGCTATGTATAATGATGTAGTTCTTTCAGTTCTTCCTTTAATAGTGTTCATTTCCAATTGCGATACTGCTGACACCATATTCATGAATTGCTTAAAAGTTGGAGAAGCTTTGGATTTCCAGTTTGATGTAATGTTCTTCCTTGCAATAGCTAGGAGAGTCCATAAGATTACATATTTTGTTCTTGGCACATAGTCGGGTACAGGTGCATTAAACAAAATAATAGATTTGGAAATCTGGAATTTATCATTGAATACCATTTGCAGAAAATAATTTATTTTATCCAAATATGGTTTAATCAAATGGCATTCATAGAACATATGTTGCCAGTCTGCTTTTATTGATAAATCACATCTCCAGCAGCCAATATTTTTCTTAAACATAAGTTCCATTTTATGAGGGGTTACATAAGATCTGTGTATGAATTGCCATGTAAAAAGTCTCCAATGTAATGAAAGTGATGTCTGCTTTGGAGAGAGAAGAATTAGTTTTTTATCTCTGTCATTTGGCACATGTCCATTAACTGATCTATAATAATTCCATATTTTGTCATTATTATGCATTTTTATTTTTTGTTTGTTTTATAAATAGATGATAAGTATCCCTTTCCAGTAATGGGTTGATTCGTTAGTAATATTATATGTTCTATAAGGTTAGGAACATTTTGTCTTATTGATGGTTGCATTGTTTCTTGTTTGCTTAATATATACTGTCTTAATTCTTGTACATGTAACCACAAACTATCTTCCATATTTAATTTCTGTTTAATCTGGTCTATTGTCAGAGGTTTTCCAGAGTTTAGCAATTGATGCCAATATATTAATCCCTTTTCTTTAAGCATGTTGACTACTTCCATATTAAATGTTATTATATTACCTTGTGTGTACGCTACTGGATATAAAAGAAATGACCATGCTTTAATATCAGGATTGCTATTAATAAGATTTTGGAAAATTTTTAATGTATAAGTAATGTATTTGGAACTTATATTTTTATTCTTATGTATCATCATATATTCCTTCATCAGCCATAGAAAATTGTTTGGTATGAAATCTGTATACTTATTTGCTACTACAAATCTTGATTTTAACCAGATTCTCTCATGAACTAGCTTCCATTTTGATGTATATTTTGTATTTAGCCATAATGATATTGTTTTAATAATGGATGAATGCAAATATATTTCTATGTCTGGTAAACCTATGCCACCTATATCCCAATCATCTAGATGATACTTCATAGCTATCCTTGGTTTTTTTGAATACCATAGGAATCTTACCATTAAATCATTTAATTGTTTTAGGTGCGATTTAGCTGGTGGCAAAGAACAAGCTTGTATGACATAAACAATTTTTGGAAATATGATTATTTTAATTATATAAAGCCTTTCTTCCATTGAAAAGAAGAATTTATTCCATCTTTGTATTAGATTTTTAATATTATTTAAGGTCTCTTTATAATTTGTTTCAATTGTAGTATCTAGGTTGTTAGTTATTATAATTCCCAAGTATTTAATTATATTATCGGTAGAGATATATTTATGGTATTTTTTATTTAGATCTTTTTATTAGTATTTATAAGCAATACATTTGTTTTGTTCTCATTAAATTTAAGACTTGAAAAGTTTTGAAAGTTTTGAATTGAGTCCCATAATGCTTTTAAACTGCTATTATTATTTTTAAGGTAATTAAAATATCATCAGCAAAAGTTGAATTTTAAGCTCTAGGCTGTTGTCTAGTTGTATTCCTTCAATATTTTTATCCATACATATATTATTTGCTAAGGGTTCAATGACTAGCGCAAACAATAATGGAGAAAGAGGGCAGCCTTGTTTTGTGCCCTTAGTTATTTTAATAGATTTAGACAGACAAGATCCCAGTTTTATATAAGCCAATGATTTTTCATATAATGATTTTATTAACAAAGTGAAGTTGTTTGAGAAGCCATATTCTTCTAAAACTAACCACAGATAATCCCAGTTCACTGAATCAAATGCTATTTATGTCTAAGCTAATAACATTCATTTTGTTTTTGTGACATTTATATAATCAATTAAGGAAAGAATTCTTTTAATGTTGTCATAAGTGTTCCTATCTTTTATAAAACCTGTTTGATCCTCCTCTATCAAAAGTGGTAGTAATTGTTTTATTCGAGCAGCATGTATTGCCATAAAAATTTTATAATCTATATTAAGAAGTGAAATGGGTCTGTATGATGAACATTCACTGGGATCTTTATTTTGTTTCAGAATTGGTGATATTAATGTGTACTTCCAAGAAGGAGGAATGTCTTTACCATTTTAACCGATGTAAAGACATTCAATAACAACAGCAAAGCCTCATTTGATAGTAATTTAAACATTTCTGGGGTGATATTATCTATACCTGGAGCTTTGTTTAATTTTAGCTTATTTACTTCAGCTTTAAGTTCTGTCATTGTTATTTGTTTATCTATTAGTTGTACCTGCTCCTCTAATAACCTAACTTTAACATTGTTTTTGAGAAAAGCTTTCAATGCTGAATGTGTTTCTGTTTTCTCATTTTGATTATTAAGTTTATGAAAAAATAGCCTAAAAGCTTCTAGTATTCCTTCTAAATCAGATACTTTCTTTTTGGTTTCTATATTATGTATTTCCTTGATTTGATTTGTTTTCTCAAACGTTATGGTGTTATGGTCCAAAAATGGACATGAAATTGTCTTGACTTTATTTAATTTAGTGGTTAAATCCTTTGTTATATACACTCTATCTATTCTAGAGTATGTATTATGTCTATGGGAAAAATGTGTAAAGAATAGTGAATCTGGGATAGCATACTCATTTATGTCAACTATATTAAAAGTTTCAACAAACTCAGATAACAACTTTGTTAAAGGTGATCTCTTATGTGTAGTTTTAGCATTTGTGTCAGTTTCTTTTATAATGCAATTGAAATCTCCAGCTATGATTAAATTGACTTTGGTATATTGTACAATGTCTTCTAAGTGTTGTTTGGCCACTCTAACACCTAGTCCTGGTATCCAATAAATATTCACTAATGTATATATCATTTCATTGATAGATATTGTCACTAGACAAAACATTCCTGAGTTGTCATGGAACGTGTTTATGATTTTAGGCATTAAAATAGTGTTTTTCCACAAAATTGCTACTCCCCTGGGGGGGTGATTTTTTTGTGGGACAGGTTCCCTTTTTTAAGGTGAGAGTGGAATGTTGGGGAAGGGATATAGGTATGTGTGGGGAGGTAAGTTGGGTAGGAGAGGTTGCATTTGCAAACAGACAAGACATCATACAGGGGCGGTGTGTGACACATGAGGGTGGTAAACACCTTGGACGGGGAGGATGTTGTGGAATCAGAGAGCCATGTGTCCCCAGATGGCAGCAGTGAGACTCAGCTCCCCACCCATGGGCAGTCAACACTGCTCCTTCACTGCCCCATGGGTGGCTGTGCTGGAGGGTGTCCACTGGGGGCACCTTGCCCCTCCAGGTTGTCCAGTCTGCCCTCAATCTGGCATATGTGATACTCATAGCCATGGTGTATGATCCTGCGCACAATCCCTGGTAGCTGTTGCTGAGTGACAACCCCCCCATGCTCGCTCCAGGGGGGACAGGCCCCATCCCCTGAGGCGATTCCACCCATAGCTGGTGCAGGGCCAGCAGAGGGGGCAGCACCAGGGTGGGTCCCAGATGTGCTGGGACTCAGTACCACAGCTGGCTGAGGTAGGGTAGGTGGATCGCCAGGAAACGGCGTACCCTGTCAAGCTATGGTGTTCAGGTTTTTTAAAGTGTATAGGTTAGTAATGAACTGAGCATTTAGTTAGTTATAACAGCATGCCAGAATGTTGCAAATAACCCAGTAACATAACATTGTATAGCATATGGAACACAACAGTAAGTGTGATAACAGTCAGTATTGTAACAGCATACCAGTAACAGTTACTGCATAAGGCCAACAACATAGGTAATTCAACAAGGTATGCTAGTATGCAACAATTGTAATACATAACAATAATAAAACATAAGGCCCAACATAATGTTTTGAGAACAACATATGTTAAAAGTAAACCATACCCAATGTATAACAATAATGAATTATGATGCAGATAAGGGGTGGGGGGAGAGAGACATACAGTCCATTACTACCAGTATAGGCTATATTGTTTGCAACAGTACTCTTGTATACGATACATTTTTTGCCAGTACAAACACAACATAAGCACTTTTACAGTTACTCTGCTTCATCAGATGTAATGAAAATGCAACCAAACAATCCTTTAAGTAACACACTCAGTTAAGTTATTAAGTCAGTTAAGTAATTAACACATTAAACCCAAAAAGAATGTAAAAAAACACAAATGCATATACACATGATCGATTATATATAATAGTATTTTATTTATATATATTTTAAATGTACATTTTAATGTGTGTATATATATATATATATATATATATATATATATATATATATATATATATATATATATATATATATATATATTGTTTTTTAAGTGTAGGTTGTATGGTTGTATTGTTTATATACATTTCTTTTATATATATATATATATATATATATATATATATATATATATATATATATATATGTATATTTCATGTGTATATGCATTTGTGTTTTCTACATTCTTTTGGGGTTTAATGTGTAGCTATGGTTACTTTGAAATGAGAGTGCTAGTACTTTAAACTGTATATGTATTCATTACTGTCAGGAACTTAATTGAATGTATTACTTAAAAGATGGTTTGGTTGTATTTTCATTAAGTCTGATGAAGCAGAGTAACTGCAAAAGCGCTTACGTTGTGTTTGTATTGGCAATAAATTTATCATATACTGGATTATTTGGTCGTGTCTCAGTTCACATTTTTTCTGGGAAGTATTTGCTGCTGTGTTTTAGTCAGTGGACTGGGAAGCTGGTGGTATGGTGGTTCTTTTTCTTATAGTACTCTTATATAGTCTACAGGTCTGCCCTTACTTTATGTATACAAGTGCCCTATAGCTTCTGTAGCACCTACATACCTCTCAAGCTATGCACATGGGACAGTATGGGACAAGCTGTAACACCTACAGGTACACAACTACAGGGGACTACTACATGTCAAGGGGACATATATGACTACCAAGGTGTACTGTGGACTGATGTAGTGTGACTGTGCTATTGACATAAATCAAGTCAATGATAGATCTGTGGCTGGGGGATTTGGCAGCAGTGATCACAGTCTGTGACAGCGTGACACTTGAGAGACATGCATCGTGCACAGTACAGGGAGTTTACAACTATCATGTCATCCTTGGCAGGCATGGAGTTATACTATCAACAGACATTCACAGACACACCAGGCATGCAGCCATACCAAGATCAAACAGTTTTATTTTATTAACTTTTACCAGTATTGTACTTGTTGCTTTTATTTACTGACATCTTATCATATTTCTTGATAAGATTTCTGGACAAAGCCTAAAATGATGGGGGGACAAATAGGGACAGATTTTAAATATTGCTCTTACAAACTTAGAACGTTGATAGAATAATATGTTTTGCATTAGCATGAATTCTCAGAAGGATGTGGAGTCTTAAATTCAAATGTTTGTCATTATTTAATGACTATAATCCTCAACTATTTGCCAGAAAAGTACAGATTTTAGGAGGAACACACCAAAAATTTGAGGCAAAAATCTGGACATTCTGCGAAAATCTGTACATTTGAGAGGTGTGAATCGCATACACACACACAGTCACTTCCTCATTCATACCTGCATTCATTCACACACACACACACACACACACACACACACACACACACACACACACACACACACACACACACACACACACACACACACACACACACAGCCACTTCCTCATTCATACCTGCATTCACTCACACATCCTTCTCACTCTCCTGATCACACACACACACACACACACACACACACACACACACACACACACACACACACACACACACACACACACACACACACACACACACACACACACACACACACACACACACACACAGCCACTTCTTCATTCATTCCTGCATTCACTCACACATCGCTCTCACTCGCCTGATCTCACACATAAATACACACAGCCACTTCTTCATTCATTCCTGGATTCACTCACACTCACCGCAAACTAATAAGCTTAACTGCAAAATAAACCATGAACTGTAAAGCTTATTAATTTGTGGTGCCCCTGTGAGGAAGCCGTGGCTCTTCATGGCGCCACAGCACACACTTTGGGAACCTCTGAAATATGCACTTTATGTGCGCTGCAGGGGAGGAGCCTTGGGAAAACCTGGATTCAGCAAGGAAGCCGAGAATCAATAAGGTTTGGGAACCACTGCCCAACACTGATTCACTAACTGTGTTACACGGCTCTCCTTCAATAATGTGCCTTCATTAATATCCAAGGTGAGCTGCTGAAGAGGATCCGCATACACTGCCATAGTACCTTCCATGTAGGATCTACACTATGCCTACATGGATTTTATTAAATCCCAGGATTGTTTCCATTTACACACATTATATATTACATGTTCTCTTTCCTTATAACTATCTTTCAGTCCAACATTACATAAATTACCCAGTTACTGCTTTCCCTTAAACCTCACTCCTCCTCCTCCTCCTCCTGAACATTAGTCTGCATGTATTGTTCGCACAAATTCCCATTTATTTCTGTGTAATTTGATCCTTCCCTTTTCTAAAGATCATTTTTCTAGTTCTTTTATCTCTTGTACAATATTCAGTACTTTTGATTTCCATTTTCTAGTAATTGCTTTTTCGGCAGCAAGAAAACTGAACAAGGATTTACTATTTCTAGCCAATTCAAATCCTGTGTCCCAGCTCAAAATATTTATTTCCTTAGTTACTGGCGTTTGCCTCCCCAATAATTATGCAGAGTACTCAGTATGAAATTTTTAAAAATCTGCCAAATCATTGATTGCACTCCCAAAACATATGTTCCCAGTTACTTCTTTCTTCCGCATCACACCTCCAGCATTTGCCTTCTACTTGAGGAAAACTTCTTTGAACTCTGCTTGGGATATAAAAATAGCTTTGCAAACAATTCCAAGCAAAAATCCTAAACCTTTCAGATTTTTTTGCATACTTGGGAGCCATATATTCATTCTATTGTTCCCTTGTAAACTGATTTTCCAGTCTCTCTACCTATTCTTTTCTAACCTCCTCTGATTGATTATTAGAGTTATCATGCAGTATTTTATATGCCCTACTAATTATCCCATTTTAGCAGCAGCTTTTGTTCTATTTAACTAAAAACTCTGCCGGAGTAGGTCTTTCACTTAGGATTCCCCTACCTCTTTGTCTTTGCCTAAACTCTGATATCAATCCCTGATAGGGAAGGCAGTCTCTAACCTGCAGTCCAAACTTCTTCTTTCCTTCCAGTTATTTGTTCCAAATATATTGGTTCCTTTGTCAGTTTTTGCCAGTAAATGCCAATTTCCTCTTGCCTATTTTCTGTACCCCAATTTCCAGTCATCCCTATTGGTAGCATTTCCTTTCTCCATTCATGTTTTGCTTAGTTCTTAGAATACTTTCTGTAGCTTCATGAATATAATGTTTCATATGGTGGCTATTATTCTCCTTAAGGGTCTGCGTTCAAAACCCCAGTCTCTCTTTATTTCTTGAACTCACTCCTGCTTCATCATCATCCCTTTCCACTTTAGTTTATAAATTCCTGCTTGTGCTATGTATATGAGCCTTAACTGAGTATGTCTAAAATATCCCTTCAACTCAAGTAATCTGAAACCACCTTGTTCTTTTGGAAAGTACAATTTATCTGAACTCTTGCCCTCTTTCCCTTTCAAGTAAATGCATTCAACTCTTTATTATTGTCCATGCCTTTTCTTCTGTCTTTTCCTCTATGCAGCATGATGCCAGGGCACTTCTGTGGGCTAGGCTTGTAAGGGCTCCAGGGGGATTAGCCTAGTACACACCTATGAACCTATGATAAAAACATGCCTCACTGCTTGTGTCTTACTATCCATATCCATAAATAAGAGCTTACAGTCTTTCAGTTTTTGCATTATCATTTGTTTAGTCTCTTCCCACATATTCTTAGCTGCAACAACAGAAGCCTTTTTAATCCATACTCATAAATAGTTCATTTTGTCATGCCTCCATAAATATGGGTATTGCTGAACCAAATAATGAGTAATGTACGCAATTTACAGTTATAGTCTTTGTTTTCTCTTAATTTATTTTATATCCTGAAAAGACTTAAAATGTTCTACAACATTAAGATGTCTTTTTGGTAGCGTTGTTGCCTCACAGCAAGAGGTTCTCCTGTTCGATTCTTGGCTGGAGTGCCTTCTGTTTGGAGTCTGCATGTCCTCCCAGCGGTCAAAGTGGCGTTCAAAAGACATGCGTGAATGGGAGTGCCTTTGCTGAAGGTTGGGCATCAGGCTGGCAACTCTGCACCATAAAAATCTACTGCCAATCATTAGCGGACCTGAGTTCCGCTGTGGCGACCCCTAACCGGAAAAAGCCAAAAAGACAAACAGCAACATCAAATACAAAATACAGCAGAGAGTCGATTATCCAAACATCAATATCTAAAACGTCAATTATCTGAATGCAGCCTTCCAAAGTTTTTGGGTACAAAAAATCAGAAAGTCTGAATATGTATATGTTATACATATTCACTTGTGTTTGTATTTTGAGCTTGTATCCCACTCGTGTGTGAAAAATATGCTTTATTCTCCACTGGAATCGCTGAATGGTTGAAAAGTGTATTCCCTGTGTGCAGAAAAAAACAAAATTTTAGAAGTTTTTTATCCAGTTCAATTATATGTTTGATTATCCAAACAGTTTATCTGCAATACCCTAGGTCTCAATTAGTTTGGATAATCGACTCTCTACTGTAATATAATCTGCAAATAAAGACAGCTTTTCATGATTACCATACCAATTATATCCTTGAATTTCTGAATCCCTTATTTTGTTTGCCAGTGGCTCTAAATATAAAGCAAATAACAAAAGGGAAGGAGGACACCCATGCCTGGTTCCTCCATTCAAACACAACATATCAGAGAGGAACCCTTCCACTTTAATTCTTGCCTCTGAACCTTCGTATATCCTCCTAACTAACCTTATTATTTAAATTTATAATTTTGAGAACATTCACATTTTAGCATGTATTCATTTTATTAATATCTGCTCACTACTGAAACAAAATTAGATGTACCTTTATATGAGTTCATGATGATCCATCAAAGAAAATATCTGAGACAGATAATACTGCAAAGACATTTCACCAAAAGTCACTTTCTGTGAATCAAAATACAAATTTTTTGAAGGGGCAAGCCTCTCCACAACACTTAAGGGGAAGAGATACCTTACACCTCATGACTTACATATACCAATTCCACAGTTGCACAACAGTTGTGAAAAGTGCATATTTCATGATCACACAAACTGTCTTTCTGCAAACTGTCTTTGCAGTGTTGTCCGTTGGATAAACTGCATTTGGTTATCTGTCTTCTTCTCCTTTATTCATATCATACATGTAGCATAATTTCATTTAAAGTTCTCAGCAAACATCCTGAAGAGTGACTGCACTGCATATAAACATTAAAATCATGTTTAGCAATACACTGATAAATTATTGACATTTCATCTCCTTAATTACCTAATCCATATTTTTGACTCCATGCCCACTGCACTACCACTGTCTCAGTTTAGTTTCAGCTCAGTTCATTATCTGACATTAACAATTAATTCCTGCTATTTGTACTGCATACCCCCAATGGAATTGTATTTGTCAGTATTGTTTCACACCACTTTGCACTGACACTAAGCTGATAAACTTCTGGCAAGCCTGTTTTAGACTCTTAAGGTTCCTTTGTGTAAGTCTCAGATATACTGTATTGAAAGGTTTATATGTTCGTTAAATGGTTTGCATATCCTCCTATGGTTTTCCAACCCTCCATCCCAAAGAATCCACAAACAGTTGTTACTTTCTTCTTCTTATCTTGTCACCAAAATTTATCATAACAGCCTTTTCCTCTGTTGCTCTACTTTGTTTTCTGCTTCTCCTGACAGTGTTCTCTGGTTGTCCAAATTGGTTGTCCAAAGTTTAATTCTTTGCTAGCCATATTTCTGGATGAGCCAATGGTTTCTGACCAAAGCAGCACAATCCACATTCATCTTCCACACTACCACAACTAAACCTTCCTCTTTCTCCAGCTCACAGAAATGGTATGTAAATGTACAGACCCTTAAACTGCTTTATTAGGTTATAATGTAAACAAACAAGAAATTAAATAGCAAAACAACCAGTTAGCAATTGAAAAAAGAAGTTTAATGAAGGTCCACATTAAAAATCACACATGGTTAAGCACTTTCGTCAGTAAGACATCTTCGGAACCATGAGTAAAACTGAAAAGACAAGCTTTAAAAATGGTAGATAAACACTCCCCCATAACAGAAACAAACAGTTTGATGAAATAAACACCAATCAGGTAAAAAAATGAAATGTGAAAAAATAATCAATCGTAAGTCTTTCCCCATCTGAATGCTAAAATACTACTTTCATCCAGTAGTTAAACTCTCACTGGAAGACCCAACCAATGGGGTCATGCTAAACTGGTTCCAATCAGATGAAAAAATGCTGATCAGGAATAATAAAGAACCAAACACAAGTCCCTACTAATCAGAATGTAGAATTGCTGCTTATATCCGATGGTTAGCATCTCTCAAACAAAACCAACCAGAGTCCAAACAACTTAATGTCAACACCCAAAAAATACGTTAAGTTGTTTAAAGCATTGATGCTCTCCATTTCAACTCACTGGTAATGTAAATAGCATCATTTAATCCCGGGAAGTTCATAGCATCCAGTCTCAGTTGCCAAAGCATTTCATGATGTAATAATTGTTTTTCCTGTCCCCAGAAAAGCTGCTATTTCAGTTTTCTCTAGGATACAAACTTGAACATAGAGAAATTGTGGCAGCAAGCAACACGTTTGGCCAATGCACTCCTGCCATCCTTTTTCACATTTCACTTGCATTTTTTATCTGATTGGTGTTTATTTCATCAGACTGATTGGCTCTGTTATGGGGGGATGTTTATCCACCATTTTAAAGCTTGTCTTTTCAGTTTTACTCACGGTTCTGAAGATGTCTTACTGACGAAAGCATTTAACCATGTGTAGTTTTTAACATGGATTTTAGTGGATCTTCATTAAACTTGTATTTTCGACGGCTAACTGGTCATTATGTTATTTTATTGGTGTAAGTTCTAGTGCCGGTTTAGAGATTTTTTTAAAAATTCATTATTTATTTATTGACATTTGTTAACCGGGTTTGTTCCAACTGGGCTTGTGGCCCATTTTCAGTGGAGACCCGAGGAGAAAAGCTCCATTCACAAAGTTTACAGTAAATAAAAATATTTGAGTCAAAAGAATTACAAAAAAGTTGTTATACAGCAAGTTAAAGAAGCAAAGTAGAATGTATGCACAAAACAATATACACAGAATATTTTTACAGAGGAAGTATATATTTACATAAGGATTTTGTCCATCAGCATTGTTGATTGAATTTAGTAAGTACCTGCATAGTAGGGTACTAGATGAAAGGGGAGAGATTATTTAGATATGTATATGGGTTATGGGGAGATTAGCTAACTGGGTCTTGACAGGGGCAAGTTTTGGAATTAAGTAGATGAAGTTTGAGTTCATTTGTAAAGTGTGATGGGTGGGTGATGGTACGTATGTCTAAGGGAAGTTTGCTCCAAGCATGGGCAACAGAGTATTTATATAGAAGTTTGCCTACTGTTTTCTTAGGTTGGTAGCTGTCTAATAGTTACTTGTTAGAGGTATGGAGGGTCCGAGGTGGAGAATAGATAGAGACCAAGGATGAGAGAGCTAGACGGGACAAAGGTTTGTATAGAATGAAGTGTAATATGTGAAATTGTGATAGCAGGAGTTGTTGGGGGAGGTCAAGCCATTGGAGAGAGTTTAGGGCAAGGCAGTAATGTGCACTGTATGGAGAGTTTGTGATAAATCTAGCTATTTTATGGTAAGTTTGTTGAAGTTTGTTCAAGATTGTGGCCTGAATGTTGGTAAGAACTGGGGCAACATACAGGAGGGAGGGGTGGAGGAGTGTCTGAGCTAGGGAGAGTCTGGCATTAGGGGTTAGAAATCTTTTGTTGCGATACAGTAAACCTAATTTCTGGTGTGATTTTTTTTATGCATTGGACCACATGCAGGTTGAATTGAATTCATCCTCAATGATGACTCCAAGGAGTTTTGGGTGGGTTTCGAGTTGGATTATTGTATTGTTAGAGGATGTAATAGCAAAGGTGAATTTGTGGTGAGCAAGAGAACAGAGGAGAAGGAGTAAGAGTTTGGTCTTATTAGCATTAAGGATAAGTAGATTGTCAGACAACCACTCTTCAGTGGATAGAAAGGCATGTTGGGTTAGGGTAGGGTATAGAGTTCAGAGATATTGTTTGAGATGGAGATGAGAGTTGAGTCCTCAGCATATTGGATGAGGGAGGATTGTTTACAAGATGTATAAATATCGTTGGGGAAGGCATTAAACAGAAGGGGACCCAAGATGGAACCTTGTGGTGCTCCAGTTGAGGCAGGAATGAATGGAGTAAAGAATGAGAGCCATTTAACAGAGTGCTGCCTGCAGGATATGTAACTCGAGAACCAGGCAAGGGAGGTGGAAGATAGGTTGAAATTAGCAAGTTTAGATAGCAGTAAAGGGTGAGAGACTGTATTGAAAGCTTTGGAAAGGTCTAGGAAGAGAAAGAATATGAGTTTATTGCTATCTTGGGCCTCAGCGATGGTATGAGTGAAGGACAAGAGGGCAGTAGTTGTGCTGTGGTTAGGATGGAAACCGAGCTGAGTGGGAGTGAGACGGTTATGCTGGAGGAGGTAGTTAAGAAGCTGTGAGTGAATGCATTTTTCAAGTATCTTAGAGAGGAGGGATAAGATGGTGATGGGTCTGTTGAGTTTTTATGCAGGGGAATAGTGAAGAAAGATTTCCATAGGGTAGGAATGGTAGATTCTTGAATTGATCTATTGATTGGAATAGATACAGGATAGGCAATGGATTCAGCAGCAAGTTTGAGGAAGGTAAGAGGTAGATTGTCAGTGAAGGACGAGCAGGGTTTGAGCTTTAGAAGAAGAGATCTGATGTAGGAAATAGGAACAGGGTGAAAGGAGAAGAGATTTTTGTTTGGAGGACTGGCTAGAGTTGGAGGGTATGAGTTTTTGGATAGTGTCAATAAAGTGTTTATTGAGGAGGGTAGCGGTTTTCTGAGGGGGATTTATTTGGGTAAAGGGAGGCGTTGGAGGGACAGCCTGGAGAAAGAATTTTGTTAACAGTAGACCAAAACCTCCAAGGGTTGGATTTGTTATTGAGCTGAACAGAGTTATAGCAGGACTTTTTATCTTTATTAGTTTGTTTCTTAGCAAGATTCCTTAGTTGTCTGCATTTGTGTAGCAGGGGTAGTTATTTTGTTTTGATCCAGGATTTCCAAGCACTATCTCTTTTTTGCATAAGGGACCTAGTTTCCTTGGAAAGCCAGGGAGCATAATTTGATTTTATTCTAATCTTCCTAGAGGGATCAAGGGAGTTAAGGGTATTTAGGAAAATACTGTTGAACATACTGACTGCGTCATTGAGAGGAATTTGTCGCAGGATGGACCAGTCTGTACTAGAAAGAATTGAGCTGAGTTGGGAGATATTAAAGTTAGAGGGTTTATGACAATCTGTGTAAAGGTGGGGTTTGGGAGGTTGGTTGGTGTGTTTGAAGACAGAGGTGGGGAGATGATTGCTAAGGGAGTCTGGTAAGGTAGTGGGGCTGTCGTAGTGGTGGGGGGAGTTAGCGAGAATTCAGTCACTTTTGGAGCTGGACAATGAGTTTTTATGGAGGCAAGTGGGGGATGATAGTTTATGGAAACCATGTAGGTTGATACTGAGTTGTGGAGAGTTATTTGTAAGTTTGGACCAGTCTATGTTGACATCTCCTAAGATGAGGGTTTCATAGGATATATTGTGGGAAAACCAGAATAGGATATTCTCTAGGATGGGCAAATTATTACCAGGGGGGCTATAGATGGAAGTGACAGCAAATTTCTTGTGAGAATTTAGGTGGCAGTTTAGGATGATAAGTTCAGCTGGGTGGAAGTCAGGAATAGGTGTGGTGAAAGGTGAGAGGTTGAGGCTATTGTGGTAGAGGATGGCTACATCACCGTTTTTTTTTGGGAATCTGTCAGTGAGAAAGATATTATAGCCAGGTGGAAGTATTTCATTGTTAGTGATATGTGGCTTGACCCAAGTTTCAGATAAGGAAAGGATGTGAGGGGTGGTATGGGCTATCCAGGTGTGCAGCTCAGTGATTTTGTTAGCTAGGCTTTGAATATTTAGTGAGTATATAGACAGGTGCTTGGATAAGGATGTGTTTTGTGTATGAGGATGGAGATGGTGAGAAGTGTGCGGAGAGGGGGAGGTGGAGGCAGGCTTGAGGGATATGTAGCTGTGCGGAGAGGGAGGGAGGCCTGGGTTAGGGTGGATGTCTCCAGAGCACAGTAAGTTTTTTGTGAGAAGAGAGTGTAGCAAAAGGTAAATGATGTTTGTGTAGCTTTGTTTTAGGTTTGCAGTTAGGTGGGAGGATTTGAAGTATAGACAGTTTATGAAGACATTTGGTGGAAAAGTTGAACAGAGCTGGGGAGATAATAAAGGAGGAAGTTGTTGGATGAGTATCTTAAGTGTAGGAGGTAGGATAACATATGAGTGGGTAGGAGTGGTGGGAGTGATAAGAGGTTAGAGCAGAGAGAAGAAGGAATGTAGTGGAAATGAGAAGGTGTTGCATATTAGAGTGCGTGTAGTGAGGTTGTAGAGCGGGTATAATAGTTAAAGGTAGGAAGTGATGTAGTTTAAGTATGACAGATGTTGGGGTGGGAGTGGTTATTGGCAGGAAGTTGGTAGTGAGTGGATGATGAGACAGGAAGGGGAGGGAGTAGTTGGTATAAAGGAAATTGTAATGGGGATTGGTGGGAATGGGGGTAGGGTAGGGTAGGGGAGTGGAGCGGGGCTACACCGACAGAGAAAACCTCAGAAAACAATCATTTAAGGCAGGTAAGTTTGTCAGATCTGTGAGGAGGAGAGGTGGGGGGGGCAGCAGAACTCAGAGAGAGATTGACTGATTAGATCTGTAGGATTGTAGACAAAGGTATAGAAATATAGTAACTGGAGATGGTCAGAAAGGATAAGTAGGTGACGTAGGGATACTTCAGAGTAGGAGAGACAGACAGCGAGCAGAGTGGGGTCCAGCAAACAAGAGTGCTTTCAGAGAGCAGAAAATAGTTAGAGGAAGGTAGGAAGAGTGGGACAGCAGGATAGGAAGGAGAAAAAACAGAATAGCCACCACGGGAGCAACAGTACAGTACAGGTAACAAATAAAACCTTTTGCAGATTAAGCAAAGCATACTTAAACAGTCTCAAATTTGGAAAGAGGCACCCACGAAGGGACTTGACCGCAAGTAGTTCCAGGCAGGGTGGGTCAGTGGGCTTTGAAGCTGTGGAGGTAGCTCGCTAACCTAAAAATAGAAAAAAAAGAGAGATAAAGGGATTAGGGAGAAGAGTAATCTTTGTAAGAGAAATAAGACTAGGCTAGTATTAGTGGAAATGGACTGTATTGTAGAGTATGAGAGTAGTGGTTGCAGGTGAGATAAGAGACAGTAAGTGTATGAGGGGACCTCTGTGTGGTTTGGATGAAGGGGAGGGAGTGCAGGTTTGAGTTTGAGGGTTGAAAATGATGAGTGGAGATGAGCAGGGAGATGTAGTAGCTACAGAGTTTAGGGAGAAATAGAGGGGAGACAATGCAATAAAACAGTAGTATGATTCATAATAAGGCAATATGGTAAGTGTAAAAAAGAAAAAAATAAAGTATGCAGAGAAAACAAACAGTAGCTTTAGGGTACCACAGTACACAGCTAGAGCATGTGGATAAATATTGCTTAAACTCATGCGGAAGAATACAGTGTAAGATATTTTTACAATACAGCAGGTTTAATCAACAGATTATGAGCATTCAATGGTTCAAAATGCTATGCAGACTTAGCAGTTAAAACCATTCATAGTTCACAAGCAATTCAGATTCCTAAATACAGGTGTATTTAGGACATAAATATGGTTTAGCTAAGGTTAGCTCAGCATCAGAAAGTCAGTTAGGTAAACAGGGAAAATACAACAGCAGCTGGCTGGCTTCCTAATGCAAAAAGTGTAGAAGGAAAAACACTAAAACTAAGGCAAATGTACATAAGTTTTAGGATAATGCACATTGGAAAACAAAGCCTAAATGCTAGTTATGGTAGTCACTAGTTTAAATAAGGTGATCAGAAAACACAAGGAGCATAAACACTGTCACTAGGGGACATTCAACTAAATAGTACTCAGTCCTCCACATGGGACATGGCACCAGAAGAGCATTAACAACAGCCAAAGTATTAAAATAAGTCCACGGTCAGCCACAGGCAAATTCAGGAAGTATGAATGCCAAATAATACAATGGAACAAAAACTAGTTAATTGAATGAAATTCATATCAGAGAATATGGAATAACCCCTGTTATTGAATTACATAACTGCTTCAGTATTATCATGAGTACACAGACAGTAGTGAGCTATGTCAGGCAAACTAGGTCACCAGATGCTCAAATAAACTAAACAACTGAAGAATGTTCAGACCGGCACATTTGAGATAGCCCGTAAAATGACTTAGGAGAAATTGGGAGGGTGGCGTAATGGTTAAGGTGTTTGCCTTACAACCACAAGGTACAGGGTTTAAGTCTCACAAAGGATAACTGGCTAAGCTTAAAATGTCTCGCAAGGGCAGTTAGCTTAGTATGAACCTAAACAACAACCAAGCTGAATTACACATGTGCACAGAAACAACAGCTCACAATTATCAGCTGTATGGTCACCAGGTAGGTTATTTATTTTATAAACAAAAAATGAAGTTCACCTCACTTGAGCAAATGGCTTGGATATTTTTAAATACTTAATTCATTTAATGCAGTCCTGCTTTTTCCATTGTATAGCCTTGCAAAGTTTCTTTTCTTTTTATTCTACCTTGTGTGGTAGCTCTGAAGTAGATCTTAAGGTTGTGTGCAAAGACAGAAACATCTGTTTCCATTCATTCTAGAATGCCTTTTATAGACAATAAGCAGACACATTTTATTTATTTATTTATTTATTTTACATTTGTTAACCGGGATGGTCCGACTGGATACATGTCCTTTTTCAGCAGAGGCCCGGGGAGAAAAGCTCCAACAGAGTTACATTGATAATTAGGTACAGTAAATGAGCTGAAAGAACTTAACAAAAACATAGGCTATTTACATACAAGTACAAGACTGCCTTTACTATTTCTAAGATTACTACAAATGTAACATTAATAACATATTAGCAAGGATGGTAGGCAGTATAATGACATAGAGTTAGACAGGATACATATTTCTTTATCACAGTATACAAAGTACTTATCATCTTAGCTAGTTGTTTATGTTTTAGTTAATGGCACAGAGCTAGTCTGGGTTTGAGCAAGGACATAGCCAGTGTGACTTGAAGTGGAGTTTTAGACTATTTTTGAATTGACTTAGAGAAGTTGCAAGTGTGATGTTATTTGGGAGAGAGTTCCATATTTTACCAGTGGTGTTGGCAAATAGCGCGTCAACGCCTAGGTTGAGAGATTTAGTTGTTTGGACAAGGAGTCTGTTTGCTGAGCGAAGGCAGCTTAGATTGGAGTAGGGAGTCATTAAGTTTTTTAGTGCTGGGGTATTTTCAGGTTGTTTAAGGATTTTGAAGGCCTCTATGAGTTGGGACTGGTGAAGAAGGTGTGGAAATTCTATCCATCCAAGCTTTTTCAGGTTAGTACAGTGGTGTGTTCTGTAGGGTAGGCCTGTAACGAACCTGGCAATGTGATTATAGCAGGATGAGAGCTTGGCCAGATCAGATTTGTTAAGGTGAGTGAGGACAGGAGAGGCATATAGTAGGGTAGAGAGAAGGTGTGAACGGGCTGTGGCTGCCCTGGCATTCGGGGTAAGGAAGGCTTTAATTCTATATAGGGCCCCAAGTTTCTTGTTGACTGACTTAATGGCTTGGTTGATATGTATATCAAATCTGAGTTTATCGTCAATGTTTACTCCTAATAGCTTTGTATAGGTGTCTGGGGAGATGATGGTCCCATTATTGGATTTTATAGTGAAGTTTTCAGTCGGAGATCTATTGGTTGGGTAGAAGAGAAGTAACTTGGTTTTGTTTGGATTTAAGATCAGGAGATGGTTGGCAAGCCAGTTTTCGACTTTGGTGAAGCTATGTTGGGTGGTAGTTAGTAGATTTGCAAGAGAGGCATTGGAACATATTATAGTCGAGTCATCTGCATATTGAATGCAGGTGGCTTCAGGATGACTGTTTGGATGTCGTTTATGAAGACTGAAAAGAGGAGAGGTCCTAATATGGAACCTTGAGGAACTCCTATGGTATTTGGTAGTAGGCAGGAGAGCTTGTTTTGCCACATTACTGCTTGTTGTCTCCCAGTGAGGTAAGCTTGAAACCAGTCAAGGGCTGGAGTATCTAGATACAGGGTTTTTAAAGTATATAGAAGTAACTGATGGTTTACCATATCGAAGGCTTCGATAGGTCCAGGAAGAGAGCGGAGGATATTTTTTTATTATTCTGGTTAAGATTAATGTTTTCAGTAAAAGAGAGGAGGGCAGTGGTTGTACTATGATGGGGTCTGAATCCATGTTGAGAGTCTGTGAGTAGTTTATTTTGGGTTAGATAGAGCATTAGTTGGTTGTGCGTGCACTTTTCCATAATTTTGGCAAGTGGTGATAGTATGGCTATAGGTCTATAGTTGGATAGTTCTGTGGATGAACCTCCTTTGTGGAGTGGAATAACATAGGATATTTTCCAAATTGAGGGGATTGAGGCCTCGGTTATGGTTCTGTTAATTAGGATTGAGATATGGTAGGCTACGACATCTGCAGCAATTTGCAGGTATTCAGCCGGCAGAAGATCAGCTGAAAGGGTGGTTGGCTTCAGTTTTTTCAAAAGGGATCTGATAAAGGATGTGGACACTGGCTGGAAGTTAAAAGAGAGTGGTGAGTCGGGTATAGTGTTTATAGAAGTGTGGGGAGGAGAAAGTTGGTTAGCTAATGACTGGATGGTTTCTGTGAAGAAAGTATTGAATGAATTGGCTATATCTTCTTGGTACTTAAGTTATATAGTATGCAGCTAACCTTTCTTCACTACAGAACTAATTTATTTTTCACTCTTTTCATATCATCAGTTGTAATCCAAATTAATACTCTAGGCTATGTCCTGTGGGAACTAGATTGCTACACTGGTGAAAGCCGTCACTGATGATTGATCAATAAGATACAATAGGTATTATTGGGACTACAGGTGTCAAACTAGGAACAGGGAGAATTGATGGCCTGTGTGAACGGGTGAAGAGATAGAATCAAGAAAAAGAAATTAAACTAAAACTATAAGAAGGGCTTAAAGATGAGTACACAATTAACTTTTAAGAAGAGAAATACAGTGTGGTACAACCAAAGTGCTATACTATACAGGTATATTGTGAAGAGAAAGACACCATTATCCCATATTGGATATACCAGTGAGGCAGCACTGTCTCATGTGGGTTATAATCACTAAAAGGGCACAACCCCATATGGAGTATAATAAGAGAGGAGCACATGCCATATGGAGTGCAATTAGTGAAGCAGCATGACTTCATGTGGAGTATAATAAGAATGACAAAACCACCCTGTATGGTTTATAATCAGTGAAGTGGCACCATCCTATTAGTGAAACAACAGAAACTCATGAGGGATATAATCAATGAGACAGCACAGTTTTATGTGGGTATAATCAGTGAGGCAACACCATCTCCTTTGGGATATAATCAGTGAAGCAGCACAACCCCATGTGAAGTATAATTACTGAGACCTCATCACATTATATGGGGTGTAGTCACTCCAGCAGCACCTCCATTAAGGGCTATAATCAGTGAGGCAGCACCATCCCATTAGGGATATAATCAGTGCAGCAGCACCATCCTTAAGGGATATAATCAGTGAGGCACCACCATCCCTTAAGAGATATAATCAGTGAGGCACCACCATCCCTTAAGAGATATAATGAGGGCAGCAGCACCATCTCTTAAGGGATATAATCAGTGCAGCAGCATCATCCCTTAAAGGATATAATCAGTGAGGCACCACCATCCCTTAAGGGATATAATCAGTGAGACAGCACTATCCTTTAAGGGATATAGTCAGTGATGCAGCACCATCCATTAACGGATATAGTCAGTGAGGCAGCACCATCCCTTAATGGATATAATCAGCGAAGAAGTACCATCTTTTAATGGATATAATCAGTGAGGCAGCATGATCCCTTAAGAGATATAATGAGTGCAGCAGCACCATCCCTTAACGGATATAATCAATGCAGCAGCACCATCCCTTAAGGGATATAATCACTGCAGCAGCACCATCCTTTAAGGGATATAGTCAGTGATGCAGCACCATCCCTTAATGGATATAGTCAGTAAAGCAGAACCATCCCTTAATGGATATAGTCAGTGAGGCAGCACCATCCCTTAACAGATATAATTAGTGAGGCAGCACCATCCTTTAAGGAATATAATCAGTGAAGCAGCACCATCCCTTAAGGGGTATACAAAGTGCAGCAGCACCATTACAGCTGAGTGACGTCTCCAGGTGTTTCTGTAGTTACCTCCTACTGCTCCTCTTGGCGTCAAATATTACTTGTTCATACTTGCATTAATAATTCCAAAACCATGCTACACACAAGGTATCAGAATATTTTATCTTGAAGCATACATGATGGCAAGCACAACTGTATTCATATATGAGCTCTGTCAATTAGTATTTAGTAGAACTGTGAGGGGATAACTTAATTTTTTAAAGACTGAAGCCACACCCACTAGGAGTTAAAGGTACACACTTAAAAGAGCTCTACTGGAGGGAATGAGTTAAGAGATATAATCAGTGATGCAGCACCATCCCTTAATGGATATAGTCAGTGAGGCAACACCATCACTTAAGGGGTATAATCAATGAAGCAGCACCATCCCATAAGGAATATAGTCAGTGAGGCAGCACTATCTGTTAATGGGTATAATCAGTGAGGCAGCGCCATCCCTTCAGCGATATAATCGGTGGAGCAGCACCATCTCTTAAGGGATGAAATCAGCCAGACAGCACCATCCCTTAAGGGATATAATCAGTGTGGCAGCACCATCCCATAAGGGATATGGTCAGTGAGGTAGCACCATCCCTTAAGAGGTATAATCAGTGATACAGGACCATCCCTTAATGGATATGGTCAGTGAGGCAGCACCATCCCTTAAGGGGTATAATCAGTGAGTCAGCACCATCCCTTAAGGGATATAGTCAGTGAGGAAGCACCATTCCTTAAAGGATATAGTCAGTGAGGCAGCACCGTCCCTTAATGGGTATAATCAGTGAGGCAGCACCATCCGTTCAGCAATATAATCGGTGAAGCAGCACCAACCCTTAAGGGATAAAATCTTGTCAGGCAGCATCATCCCTTAAGGGATATAATCAGCGAGGCAGCATCATCCCTTAAGGGATATAATCAGCAAGGCAGCACCATCCCGTAAGGGGTATAATCAGTGAGGCAGCACCATCCCTTAAAGGATATAATCAGTGAGGTAGCACCATCCCTTAAGGGGTATAATGAGTGCAGCAGCACCATCCCTTTAGGAAAATAATCAGTGAGGCAGCACCATTCCTTAAGGGATATAATCAGTGAGGCAGCCCCATCCATTAAGGGATATAAACAGTGAGGCAGCACAATCCCTTAAGGGATATAATCAGTAAGGCAGCACCATCTCTTAAGTGATATAGTTGATGAAGCAGCACCATCCTTTAAAGGATATAATCAGTGAGGCAGAACCATCCCTTAAGGGATATAATCAGTAAGGCAGCCCCATCTCTTAAGGGATATAATCATTGAGGCAGCACCATCCCTTAATGGGTATAGTCGGTGAGGCAGCACAATCCCTTATGTGATATAGTTGATGAAGCAGCACCATCCCTTAAAGAATAAAATCAGTGAGGTGGCACCATCTCTTAAGGGATATAATTAGTGAGGCAGCACCATCCCTTAAGAGGTATAATCAGTCAGGCAGCACCATCACTTAAGCAATATAATCAGTGAGGCAGCACCGTCACTTAAGGGATATAATCAGTGAAGCAGCACCATCCTTTAAGGGTATAATGAGAGCAGCAGTACCATCCCTTAAGGGAAATACTCAATGAGGCATCACCATCCTTAAGGGATATAATCAGTCGAGCAGTACCATCCCTTAAGAGATATAATCAGGGAATCAGCACCACCCTAAAGGGATATACTCAGTGAGGCAGTACCATCCCTTAAGGGGTACAATGAGTGCAGCAGAATCATCCCTTAAGGAATATAATCACTGCAGCAGCACCATCCCTTAAGGGATATAATCAGTGAAGCAGCACCATCCCTTAATGGATATAATCAGTGAGTCAGCACCATTTTGCAAGAGGTATAATGAGTGCAGCAGTATCATCCCTTAAGGGATATAATCAGTGCAGCAGCATCATCTCTTAAGGGTTATAAACAGTGAAGCAGCACCATCCCTTAAAAGGGATAATCTGTGAGGCAGCACCATCCCTTACCGGATATAGTCAGTGAGGTAGCACTATGTCTTAATGGGTATAATCAGTGAGGCAGCACTATCCCTTAAGCGATATAATCGGTGAAGCAGCAGCATCCCTTAAGGGATAAAATCAGTCAGGCAGCAGCAGCATCCCCTAAGGGATATAATCAGTGAGGCAGCACCATTCCTTAAGGGGTATAATCAATGAGACAGCACCATCCCTTAAGGGATATAATTGGTGAAGCAGCACCATCCTTTAAATGATACAATCAGTGAGGCAGCACCATCCCTTAAGGGATATAATTGGTGAAGCAGCACCATCCTTTAAATGATACAACCAGTGAGGCAGCACCATCCCTTAAGGGGTATAATGAGTGCAGCAGCACCATCCCTTTAGGAAAATAATCAGTGAGGCAGCACCATTTCTTAAGGGATATAATCAGTGAGGCAGCCCCATCCCTTAAGGGATATAAACAGTGAGGCAGCACAATCCCTTAAGGGATATAATCAGTAAGGCAGCACCATCTCTTAAGTGATATAGTTGATGAAGCAGCACCATCCTTTAAAGTATATAATCAGTGAGGCAGCACCATCCCTTAAGGGATATAATCAGTGAGGCAGCCCCATCTCTTAAGGGATATAATCAGTGAGGCAGCACCATCCCTTAATGGGTATAATCAGTGAGGCAGCACGATCCCTTAAGTGATATAGTTGATGAAGCAGCACCATCCCTTAAAGGATAAAATCAGTGAGGTGGCACCATCTCTTAAGGGATATAATTAGTGAGGCAGCACCATCCCTTAAGAGGTATAATCAGTGAGGCAGCACCATCAATTAAGCAATATAATCAGTGAAGCAGAACCGTGACTTAAGGGATATAATCAGTGAAGCAGCACCATCCCTTAAAGGATATAATCAGGGAGTCAGCCCCATCCTTTAAGGGGTATAATGAGAGCAGCAGTACCATCCCTTAATGGATATACTCAATAAGGCATCACCATCCTTAAGGGATATAATCAGTCGAGCAGTACCATCCCTTAAGGGATATAATCAGTGAAGCAGCACCACCCCTTATGGGATATACTCAGTGAGGCAGTACCATCCCTTAAGAGGTACAATGAGTGCAGCAGAATCATCCCTTAAGGGATATAATCACTGCAGCAGCACCATCCCTTAAGGGATATAATCAGTGAAGCAGCACCATCCCTTAATTGATATAATCAGTGAGTCAGCACCATTTTGCAAGAGGTATAATGAGTGCAGCAGTACCATCCCTTAAGGGATATAATTAGTGCAGCAGCATCATCTCTTAAGGGTTATAATCAGTGAGGCAGCACCATCCCTTAAGAGGTATAATCTGTGAGGCAGCACCATCCCTTACCGGATATAGTCAGTGAGGTAGCACTATGTCTTATGAGTATAATCAGTGAGGCAGCACTATCCCTTAAGCGATATAATCGGCGAAGCAGCAGCATCCCTTAAGGGATAAAATCAGTCAGGCAGCAGCAGCATCCCCTAAGGGATGTAATCAGTGAGGCAGCACCATTCCTTAAGGGGTATAATCAGTGAGACAGCACCATCCCTTAAGGGATATAATTGGTGAAGCAGCACCATCCTTTAAATGATACAATCATTGAGGCAGCACCATCCCTTAAGGGGTATACTGAGTGCAGCAGCACCATCCCTTAAGAGTATAATCAGTGAGGTGGCACCATCCCTTTAAGGATATAATCAGTGATGCAACACCATCCCTTAATGGATATAGTCAGTCTAGCAGCACCATCCCTTAAGGGGTAAAATCATTGAGGCAGCACCATCCCTTAAGAGATATAGTCAGTGAGGCAGCACCATCCCTTAATGGGTATAATCAGTGAGGCAGCACGATCCCTTAAGCAATATAATCGGTGAAGCAGCACCATCACTTAAAGGATAAAGTCAGTGAGGCAGCACCGTCCCTTAAGGGATATAATCAGTGAGGCAGCACCATCCCTTTAGGGGGTATAATTAGGGAGGCAGCACCATCCCTTAAGTGATATAATCAGTGAAGCAGCACCATCCCTTAAGGGATAAAATCAGTGAGACAGTACTATTCCTTATGGGATATAATCAGTGAGGTAGCGCCATCCCTTAATGGGTATTATCAGTCAGGCAGCACCATCCCTTAAGGGATATAATCGGTCAAGCAACACCATCCCTTAAAGGATATAATCAGTGAGGCAACACCATCACTTAAGGGGTATAATCAATGAAGCAGCACCATCCCATAAGGAATATAGTCAGTGAGGCAGCACTATCTGTTAATGGGTATAATCAGTGAGGCAGCGCCATCCCTTCAGCGATATAATCAGTAAAGCAGCACCATCTCTTAAGGGATAAAATCAACCAGACAGTACCATCCCTTAAGGGATATAATCAGCGAGGCAGCACCATCCCGTAAGGGGTATAATCAGTGAGGCAGCACCATCCCTTAAAGGATATAATCAGTGAGGTAGCACCATCCCTTAAGGGGTATAATGAGTGCAGCAGCACCATCCCTTTAGGAAAATAATCAGTGAGGCAGCACCATTCCTTAAGGGATATAATCAGTGAGGCAGCCCCATCCATTAAGGGATATAAACAGTGAGGCAGCACAATCCCTTAAGGGATATAATCAGTAAGGCAGCACCATCTCTTAAGTGATATAGTTGATGAAGCAGCACCATCCTTTAAAGGATATAATCAGTGAGGCAGAACCATCCCTTAAGGGATATAATCAGTGAGGCAGCCCCATCTCTTAAGGGATATAATCAGTGAGGCAGCACCATCCCTTAATGGGTATAGTCGGTGAGGCAGCACAATCCCTTATGTGATATAGTTGATGAAGCAGCACCATCCCTTAAAGAATAAAATCAGTGAGGTGGCACCATCTCTTAAGGGATATAATTAGTGAGGCAGCACCATCCCTTAAGAGGTATAATCAGTCAGGCAGCACCATCACTTAAGCAATATAATCAGTGAGGCAGCACCGTCACTTAAGGGATATAATCAGTGAAGCAGCACCATCCTTTAAGGGGTATAATGAGAGCAGCAGTACCATCCCTTAAGGGAAATACTCAATGAGGCATCACCATCCTTAAGGGATATAATCAGTCGAGCAGTACCATCCCTTAAGAGATATAATCAGGGAAGCAGCACCACCCCTAAAGGGATATACTCAGTGAGGCAGTACCATCCCTTAAGGGGTACAATGAGTGCAGCAGAATCATCCCTTAAGGAATATAATCACTGCAGCAGCACCATCCCTTAAGGGATATAATCAGTGAAGCAGCACCATCCCTTAATGGATATAATCAGTGAGTCAGCACCATTTTGCAAGAGGTATAATGAGTGCAGCAGTATCATCCCTTAAGGGATATAATCAGTGCAGCAGCATCATCTCTTAAGGGTTATAAACAGTGAAGCAGCACCATCCCTTAAAAGGGATAATCTGTGAGGCAGCACCATCCCTTACCGGATATAGTCAGTGAGGTAGCACTATGTCTTAATGGGTATAATCAGTGAGGCAGCACTATCCCTTAAGCGATATAATCGGTGAAGCAGCAGCATCCCTTAAGGGATAAAATCAGTCAGGCAGCAGCAGCATCCCCTAAGGGATATAATCAGTGAGGCAGCACCATTCCTTAAGGGGTATAATCAATGAGACAGCACCATCCCTTAAGGGATATAATTGGTGAAGCAGCACCATCCTTTAAATGATACAATCAGTGAGGCAGCACCATCCCTTAAGGGGTATAATGAGTGCAGCAGCACCATCCCTTTAGGAAAATAATCAGTGAGGCAGCACCATTTCTTAAGGGATATAATCAGTGAGGCAGCCCCATCCCTTAAGGGATATAAACAGTGAGGCAGCACAATCCCTTAAGGGATATAATCAGTAAGGCAGCACCATCTCTTAAGTGATATAGTTGATGAAGCAGCACCATCCTTTAAAGTATATAATCAGTGAGGCAGCACCATCCCTTAAGGGATATAATCAGTGAGGCAGCCCCATCTCTTAAGGGATATAATCAGTGAGGCAGCACCATCCCTTAATGGGTATAATCAGTGAGGCAGCACGATCCCTTAAGTGATATAGTTGATGAAGCAGCACCATCCCTTAAAGGATAAAATCAGTGAGGTGGCACCATCTCTTAAGGGATATAATTAGTGAGGCAGCACCATCCCTTAAGAGGTATAATCAGTGAGGCAGCACCATCAATTAAGCAATATAATCAGTGAAGCAGCACCGTCACTTAAGGGATATAATCAGTGAAGCAGCACCATCCCTTAAAGGATATAATCAGGGAGTCAGCCCCATCCTTTAAGGGGTATAATGAGAGCAGCAGTACCATCCCTTAATGGATATACTCAATAAGGCATCACCATCCTTAAGGGATATAATCAGTCGAGCAGTACCATCCCTTAAGGGATATAATCAGTGAAGCAGCACCACCCCTTATGGGATATACTCAGTGAGGCAGTACCATCCCTTAAGAGGTACAATGAGTGCAGCAGAATCATCCCTTAAGGGATATAATCACTGCAGCAGCACCATCCCTTAAGGGATATAATCAGTGAAGCAGCACCATCCCTTAATTGATATAATCAGTGAGTCAGCACCATTTTTCAAGAGGTATAATGAGTGCAGCAGTACCATCCCTTAAGGGATATAATTAGTGCAGCAGCATCATCTCTTAAGGGTTATAATCAGTGAGGCAGCACCATCCCTTAAGAGGTATAATCTGTGAGGCAGCACCATCCCTTACAGGATATAGTCAGTCAGGCAGCACTATGTCTTATGAGTATAATCAGTGAGGCAGCACTATCCCTTAAGCGATATAATCGGCGAAGCAGCATCCCTTAAGTGATAAAATCAGTCAGGCAGCAGCAGCATCCCCTAAGGGATGTAATCAGTGAGGCAGCACCATTCCTTAAGGGGTATAATCAGTGAGACAGCACCATCCCTTAAGGGATATAATTGGTGAAGCAGCACCATCCTTTAAATGATACAATCATTGAGGCAGCACCATCCCTTAAGGGGTATACTGAGTGCAGCAGCACCATCCCTTAAGAGTATAATCAGTGAGGTGGCACCATCCCTTTAAGGATATAATCAGTGATGCAACACCATCCCTTAATGGATATAGTCAGTCTAGCAGCACCATCCCTTGAGGGGTAAAATCATTGAGGCAGCACCATCCCTTAATTGATATAGTCAGTGAGGCAGCACCATCCCTTAATGGGTATAATCAGTGAGGCAGCACGATCTCTTAAGCAATATAATCGGTGAAGCAGCACCATCACTTAAAGGATAAAGTCAGTGAGGCAGCACCGTCCCTTAAGGGATATAATCAGAGAGGCAGCACCATCCCTTTAGGGGGTATAATTAGGGAGGCAGCACCATCCCTTAAGTGATATAATCAGTGAAGCAGCACCATCCCTTAAGGGATAAAATCAGTGAGACAGTACTATTCCTATGGGATATAATCAGTGAGGTAGCGCCATCCCTTAATGGGTATTATCAGTCAGGCAGCACCATCCCTTAAGGGATATAATCGGTCAAGCAACACCATCCCTTAAAGGATATAATCAGTGAGGCAACACCATCACTTAAGGGATATAATCAATGAAGCAGCACCATCCCATAAGGAATATAGTCAGTGAGGCAGCACTATCTGTTAATGGGTATAATCAGTGAGGCAGCGCCATCCCTTCAGCGATATAATCAGTAAAGCAGCACCATCTCTTAAGGGATAAAATCAACCAGACAGTACCATCCCTTAAGGGATATAATCAGCAAGGCAGCACCATCCTGTAAGGGGTATAATCAGTGAGGCAGCACCATCCCTTAAAGGATATAATCAGTGAGGTAGCACCATCCCTTAAGGGGTATAATGAGTGCAGCAGCACCATCCCTTTAGGAAAATAATCAGTGAGGCAGCACCATTCCTTAAGGGATATAATCAGTGAGGCAGCCCCATCCATTAAGGGATATAAACAGTGAGGCAGCACAATCCCTTAAGGGATATAATCAGTAAGGCAGCACCATCTCTTAAGTGATATAGTTGATGAAGCAGCACCATCCTTTAAAGGATATAATCAGTGAGGCAGAACCATCCCTTAAGGGATATAATCAGTGAGGCAGCCCCATCTCTTAAGGGATATAATCAGTGAGGCAGCACCATCCCTTAATGGGTATAGTCGGTGAGGCAGCACAATCCCTTATGTGATATAGTTGATGAAGCAGCACCATCCCTTAAAGAATAAAATCAGTGAGGTGGCACCATCTCTTAAGGGATATAATTAGTGAGGCAGCACCATCCCTTAAGAGGTATAATCAGTCAGGCAGCACCATCACTTAAGCAATATAATCAGTGAGGCAGCACCGTCACTTAAGGGATATAATCAGTGAAGCAGCACCATCCTTTAAGGGGTATAATGAGAGCAGCAGTACCATCCCTTAAGGGAAATACTCAATGAGGCATCACCATCCTTAAGGGATATAATCAGTCGAGCAGTACCATCCCTTAAGAGATATAATCAGGGAAGCAGCACCACCCTAAAGGGATATACTCAGTGAGGCAGTACCATCCCTTAAGGGTACAATGAGTGCAGCAGAATCATCCCTTAAGGAATATAATCACTGCAGCAGCACCATCCCTTAAGGGATATAATCAGTGAAGCAGCACCATCCCTTAATGGATATAATCAGTGAGTCAGCACCATTTTGCAAGAGGTATAATGAGTGCAGCAGTATCATCCTTAAGGGATATAATCAGTGCAGCAGCATCATCTCTTAAGGGTTATAAACAGTGAAGCAGCACCATCCCTTAAAAGGGATAATCTGTGAGGCAGCACCATCCCTTACCGGATATAGTCAGTGAGGTAGCACTATGTCTTAATGGGTATAATCAGTGAGGCAGCACTATCCCTTAAGCGATATAATCGGTGAAGCAGCAGCATCCCTTAATGGATAAAATCAGTCAGGCAGCAGCAGCATCCCCTAAGGGATATAATCAGTGAGGCAGCACCATTCCTTAAGGGGTATAATCAATGAGACAGCACCATCCCTTAAGGGATATAATTGGTGAAGCAGCACCATCCTTTAAATGATACAATCAGTGAGGCAGCACCATCCCTTAAGGGATATAATTGGTGAAGCAGCACCATCCTTTAAATGATACAATCAGTGAGGCAGCACCATCCCTTAAGGGTATAATGAGTGCAGCAGCACCATCCCTTTAGGAAAATAATCAGTGAGGCAGCACCATTTCTTAAGGGATATAATCAGTGAGGCAGCCCCATCCCTTAAGGGATATAAACAGTGAGGCAGCACAATCCCTTAAGGGATATAATCAGTAAGGCAGCACCATCTCTTAAGTGATATAGTTGATGAAGCAGCACCATCCTTTAAAGTATATAATCAGTGAGGCAGCACCATCCCTTAAGGGATATAATCAGTGAGGCAGCCCCATCTCTTAAGGGATATAATCAGTGAGGCAGCACCATCCCTTAATGGGTATAATCAGTGAGGCAGCACGATCCCTTAAGTGATATAGTTGATGAAGCAGCACCATCCCTTAAAGGATAAAATCAGTGAGGTGGCACCATCTCTTAAGGGATATAATTAGTGAGGCAGCACCATCCCTTAAGAGGTATAATCAGTGAGGCAGCACCATCAATTAAGCAATATAATCAGTGAAGCAGCACCGTCACTTAAGGGATATAATCAGTGAAGCAGCACCATCCCTTAAAGGATATAATCAGGGAGTCAGCCCCATCCTTTAAGGGGTATAATGAGAGCAGCAGTACCATCCCTTAATGGATATACTCAATAAGGCATCACCATCCTTAAGGGATATAATCAGTCGAGCAGTACCATCCCTTAAGGGATATAATCAGTGAAGCAGCACCACCCCTTATGGGATATACTCAGTGAGGCAGTACCATCCCTTAAGAGGTACAATGAGTGCAGCAGAATCATCCCTTAAGGGATATAATCACTGCAGCAGCACCATCCCTTAAGGGATATAATCAGTGAAGCAGCACCATCCCTTAATTGATATAATCAGTGAGTCAGCACCATTTTGCAAGAGGTATAATGAGTGCAGCAGTACCATCCCTTAAGGGATATAATTAGTGCAGCAGCATCATCTCTTAAGGGTTATAATCAGTGAGGCAGCACCATCCCTTAAGAGGTATAATCTGTGAGGCAGCACCATCCCTTACCAGATATAGTCAGTGAGGTAGCACTATGTCTTATGAGTATAATCAGTGAGGCAGCACTATCCCTTAAGCGATATAATTGGCGAAGCAGCAGCATCCCTTAAGGGATAAAATCAGTCAGGCAGCAGCAGCATCCCCTAAGGGATGTAATCAGTGAGGCAGCACCATTCCTTAAGGGGTATAATCAGTGAGACAGCACCATCCCTTAAGGGATATAATTGGTGAAGCAGCACCATCCTTTAAATGATACAATCATTGAGGCAGCACCATCCCTTAAGGGGTATACTGAGTGCAGCAGCACCATCCCTTAAGAGTATAATCAGTGAGGTGGCACCATCCCTTTAAGGATATAATCAGTGATGCAACACCATCCCTTAATGGATATAGTCAGTCTAGCAGCACCATCCCTTAAGGGGTAAAATCATTGAGGCAGCACCATCCCTTAAGACATATAGTCAGTGAGGCAGCACCATCCCTTAATGGGTATAATCAGTGAGGCAGCACGATCCCTTAAGCAATATAATCGGTGAAGCAGCACCATCACTTAAAGGATAAAGTCAGTGAGGCAGCACCGTCCCTTAAGGGATATAATCAGTGAGGCAGCACCATCCCTTTAGGGGGTATAATTAGGGAGGCAGCACCATCCCTTAAGTGATATAATCAGTGAAGCAGCACCATCCCTTAAGGGATAAAATCAGTGAGACAGTACTATTCCTTATGGGATATAATCAGTGAGGTAGCGCCATCCCTTAATGGGTATTATCAGTCAGGCAGCACCATCCCTTAAGGGATATAATCGGTCAAGCAACACCATCCCTTAAAGGATATAATCAGTGAGGCAACACCATCACTTAAGGGGTATAATCAATGAAGCAGCACCATCCCATAAGGAATATAGTCAGTGAGGCAGCACTATCTGTTAATGGGTATAATCAGTGAGGCAGCGCCATCCCTTCAGCGATATAATCAGTAAAGCAGCACCATCTCTTAAGGGATAAAATCAACCAGACAGTACCATCCCTTAAGGGATATAATCAGCGTGGCAGCACCATCCCATAAGGGATATGGTCAGTGAGGTAGCACCATCCCTTAAGAGGTATAATCAGTGATACAGCACCATCCCTTAATGGATATGGTCAGTGAGGCAGCACCATCCCTTAAGGGGTATAATCAGTGAGTCATCACCATCCCTTAAGGGATATAGTCAGTGAGGAAGCACCATCCCTTAAGGGATATAGTCAGTGAGGCAGCACCATCCCTTAATGGGTATAATCAGTGAGGTAGCACCATCCATTCAGCAATATAATCGATGAAGCAGCACCATCCCTTAAGAGATAAAATCTTGTCAGGCAGCATCATCCCTTAAGGGATATAATCAGTGAGGCAGCATCATCCCTTAAGGGGTATAATGAGTGCAGCAGCACCATCCCTTTAGGAAAATAATCAGTGAGGCAGCACCATTCCTTAAGGGATATAATCAGTGAGGCAGCACAATCCCTTAAGGGATATAATCAGTAAGGCAGCACCATCTCTTAAATGATATAGTTGATGAAGCAGCACCATCCTTTAAAGGATATAATCAGCAAGGCAGCACCATCCCTTAAAGAGTATAATCAGTGAGGCAGCACCATCCCTTAAAGGATATAATCAGTGAGGTAGCACCATCCCTTAAGGGGTATAATGAGTGCAGCAGCACCATCCCTTTAGGAAAATAATCAGTGAGGCAGCACCATTCCTTAAGGGATATAATCAGTGAGGCAGCCCCATCCCTTAAGGGATATAAACAGTGAGGCAGCACAATCCCTTAAGGGATATAATCAGTAAGGCAGCACCATCTCTTAAATGATATAGTTGATGAAGCAGCACCATCCTTTAAATGATATAATCAGTGAGGCAGCACCATCCCTCAAGGGATATAATCAGTGAGGCAGCCCCATCTCTTAAGGGATATAATCAGTGAGGCAGCACCATCCCTTAATGGGTATAGTCGGTGGGGCACGATCCCTTAAGTGATATAGTTGATGATGCAGCACCATCCCTTAAAGAATAAAATCAGTGAGGTGGCACCATCTCTTAAGGGATATAATTAGTGAGGCAGCACCATCCCGTAAGGGGTATAATCAGTGAGGCAGCACCATCCCTTAAAGGATATAATCAGTGAGGTAGCACCATCCCTTAAGGGGTATAATGAGTGCAGCAGCACCATCCCTTTAGGAAAATAATCAGTGAGGCAGCACCATTCCTTAAGGGATATAATCAGTAAGGCAGCACCATCTCTTAAGTGATATAGTTGATGAAGCAGCACCATCCTTTAAAGGATATAATCAGTGAGGCAGCACCATCCCTTAAGGGATATAATCAGTGAGGCAGCCCCATCTCTTAAGGGATATAATCAGTGAGGCAGCACCATCCCTTAATGGGTATAGTCGGTGAGGCAGCACAATCCCTTAAGTGATATAGTTGATGAAGCAGCACCATCCCTTAAAGAATAAAATCAGTGAGGTGGCACCATCTCTTATGGGATATAATTAGTGAGGCAGCACCATCCCTTAAGAGGTATAATCAGTCAGGCAGCACCATCACTTAAGCAATATAATCATTGAGGCAGCACCGTCACTTAAGGGATATAATCAGTGAAGCAGCACCATCCTTTAAGGGGTATAATGAGAGCAGCAGTACCATCCCTTAAGGGAAATACTCAATGAGGCATCACCATCCTTAAGGGATATAATCAGTCGAGCAGTACCATCCCTTAAGAGATATAATCAGGGAAGCAGCACCACCCTAAAGGGATATACTCAGTGAGGCAGTACCATCCCTTAAGGGGTACAATGAGTGCAGCAGAATCATCCCTTAAGGAATATAATCACTGCAGCAGCACCATCCCTTAAGGGATATAATCAGTGAAGCAGCACCATCCCTTAATGGATATAATCAGTGAGTCAGCACCATTTTGCAAGAGGTATAATGAGTGCAGCAGTATCATCCCTTAAGGGATATAATCAGTGCAGCAGCATCATCTCTTAAGGGTTATAAACAGTGAAGCAGCACCATCCCTTAAGAGGTATAATCTGTGAGGCAGCACCATCCCTTACCGGATATAGTCAGTGAGGTAGCACTATGTCTTAATGGGTATAATCAGTGAGGCAGCACTATCCCTTAAGCGATATAATCGGTGAAGCAGCAGCATCCCTTAAGGGATAAAATCAGTCAGGCAGCAGCAGCATCCCCTAAGGGATATAATCAGTGAGGCAGCACCATTCCTTAAGGGGTATAATCAATGAGACAGCACCATCCCTTAAGGGATATAATTGGTGAAGCAGCACCATCCTTTAAATGATACAATCAGTGAGGCAGCACCATCCCTTAAGGGATATAATTGGTGAAGCAGCACCATCCTTTAAATGATACAATCAGTGAGGCAGCACCATCCCTTAAGGGGTATAATGAGTGCAGCAGCACCATCCCTTTAGGAAAATAATCAGTGAGGCAGCACCATTTCTTAAGGGATATAATCAGTGAGGCAGCCCCATCCCTTAAGGGATATAAACAGTGAGGCAGCACAATCCCTTAATGGATATAATCAGTAAGGCAGCACCATCTCTTAAGTGATATAGTTGATGAAGCAGCACCATCCTTTAAAGTATATAATCAGTGAGGCAGCACCATCCCTTAAGGGATATAATCAGTGAGGCAGCCCCATCTCTTAAGGGATATAATCAGTGAGGCAGCACCATCCCTTAATGGGTATAATCAGTGAGGCAGCACCATCAATTAAGCAATATAATCAGTGAAGCAGCACCGTCACTTAAGGGATATAATCAGTGAAGCAGCACCATCCCTTAAAGGATATAATCAGGGAGTCAGCCCCATCCTTTAAGGGGTATAATGAGAGCAGCAGTACCATCCCTTAATGGATATACTCAATAAGGCATCACCATCCTTAAGGGATATAATCAGTCGAGCAGTACCATCCCTTAAGGGATATAATCAGTGAAGCAGCACCACCCCTTATGGGATATACTCAGTGAGGCAGTACCATCCCTTAAGAGGTACAATGAGTGCAGCAGAATCATCCCTTAAGGGATATAATCACTGCAGCAGCACCATCCCTTAAGGGATATAATCAGTGAAGCAGCACCATCCCTTAATTGATATAATCAGTGAGTCAGCACCATTTTGCAAGAGGTATAATGAGTGCAGCAGTACCATCCCTTAAGGGATATAATTAGTGCAGCAGCATCATCTCTTAAGGGTTATAATCAGTGAGGCAGCACCATCCCTTAAGAGGTATAATCTGTGAGGCAGCACCATCCCTTACCAGATATAGTCAGTGAGGTAGCACTATGTCTTATGAGTATAATCAGTGAGGCAGCACTATCCCTTAAGCGATATAATTGGCGAAGCAGCAGCATCCCTTAAGGGATAAAATCAGTCAGGCAGCAGCATCCCCTAAGGGATGTAATCAGTGAGGCAGCACCATTCCTTAAGGGGTATAATCAGTGAGACAGCACCATCCCTTAAGGGATATAATTGGTGAAGCAGCACCATCCTTTAAATGATACAATCATTGAGGCAGCACCATCCCTTAAGGGGTATACTGAGTGCAGCAGCACCATCCCTTAAGAGTATAATCAGTGAGGTGGCACCATCCCTTTAAGGATATAATCAGTGATGCAACACCATCCCTTAATGGATATAGTCAGTCTAGCAGCACCATCCCTTAAGGGGTAAAATCATTGAGGCAGCACCATCCCTTAAGACATATAGTCAGTGAGGCAGCACCATCCCTTAATGGGTATAATCAGTGAGGCAGCACGATCCCTTAAGCAATATAATCGGTGAAGCAGCACCATCACTTAAAGGATAAAGTCAGTGAGGCAGCACCGTCCCTTAAGGGATATAATCAGTGAGGCAGCACCATCCCTTTAGGGGGTATAATTAGGGAGGCAGCACCATCCCTTAAGTGATATAATCAGTGAAGCAGCACCATCCCTTAAGGGATAAAATCAGTGAGACAGTACTATTCCTTATGGGATATAATCAGTGAGGTAGCGCCATCCCTTAATGGGTATTATCAGTCAGGCAGCACCATCCCTTAAGGGATATAATCGGTCAAGCAACACCATCCCTTAAAGGATATAATCAGTGAGGCAACACCATCACTTAAGGGATAATCAATGAAGCAGCACCATCCCATAAGGAATATAGTCAGTGAGGCAGCACTATCTGTTAATGGGTATAATCAGTGAGGCAGCGCCATCCCTTCAGCGATATAATCAGTAAAGCAGCACCATCTCTTAAGGGATAAAATCAACCAGACAGTACCATCCCTTAAGGGATATAATCAGCGTGGCAGCACCATCCCATAAGGGATATGGTCAGTGAGGTAGCACCATCCCTTAAGAGGTATAATCAGTGATACAGCACCATCCCTTAATGGATATGGTCAGTGAGGCAGCACCATCCCTTAAGGGGTATAATCAGTGAGTCATCACCATCCCTTAAGGGATATAGTCAGTGAGGAAGCACCATCCCTTAAGGGATATAGTCAGTGAGGCAGCACCATCCCTTAATGGGTATAATCAGTGAGGTAGCACCATCCATTCAGCAATATAATCGATGAAGCAGCACCATCCCTTAAGAGATAAAATCTTGTCAGGCAGCATCATCCCTTAAGGGATATAATCAGTGAGGCAGCATCATCCCTTAAGGGTATAATGAGTGCAGCAGCACCATCCCTTTAGGAAAATAATCAGTGAGGCAGCACCATTCCTTAAGGGATATAATCAGTGAGGCAGCACAATCCCTTAAGGGATATAATCAGTAAGGCAGCACCATCTCTTAAATGATATAGTTGATGAAGCAGCACCATCCTTTAAAGGATATAATCAGCAAGGCAGCACCATCCCTTAAAGAGTATAATCAGTGAGGCAGCACCATCCCTTAAAGGATATAATCAGTGAGGTAGCACCATCCCTTAAGGGTATAATGAGTGCAGCAGCACCATCCCTTTAGGAAAATAATCAGTGAGGCAGCACCATTCCTTAAGGGATATAATCAGTGAGGCAGCCCCATCCCTTAAGGGATATAAACAGTGAGGCAGCACAATCCCTTAAGGGATATAATCAGTAAGGCAGCACCATCTCTTAAATGATATAGTTGATGAAGCAGCACCATCCTTTAAATGATATAATCAGTGAGGCAGCACCATCCCTCAAGGGATATAATCAGTGAGGCAGCCCCATCTCTTAAGGGATATAATCAGTGAGGCAGCACCATCCCTTAATGGGTATAGTCGGTGGGGCAGCACGATCCCTTAAGTGATATAGTTGATGATGCAGCACCATCCCTTAAAGAATAAAATCAGTGAGGTGGCACCATCTCTTAAGGGATATAATTAGTGAGGCAGCACCATCCCGTAAGGGGTATAATCAGTGAGGCAGCACCATCCCTTAAAGGATATAATCAGTGAGGTAGCACCATCCCTTAAGGGGTATAATGAGTGCAGCAGCACCATCCCTTTAGGAAAATAATCAGTGAGGCAGCACCATTCCTTAAGGGATATAATCAGTAAGGCAGCACCATCTCTTAAGTGATATAGTTGATGAAGCAGCACCATCCTTTAAAGGATATAATCAGTGAGGCAGCACCATCCCTTAAGGGATATAATCAGTGAGGCAGCCCCATCTCTTAAGGGATATAATCAGTGAGGCAGCACCATCCCTTAATGGGTATAGTCGGTGAGGCAGCACAATCCCTTAAGTGATATAGTTGATGAAGCAGCACCATCCCTTAAAGAATAAAATCAGTGAGGTGGCACCATCTCTTATGGGATATAATTAGTGAGGCAGCACCATCCCTTAAGAGGTATAATCAGTCAGGCAGCACCATCACTTAAGCAATATAATCATTGAGGCAGCACCGTCACTTAAGGGATATAATCAGTGAAGCAGCACCATCCTTTAAGGGGTATAATGAGAGCAGCAGTACCATCCCTTAAGGGAAATACTCAATGAGGCATCACCATCCTTAAGGGATATAATCAGTCGAGCAGTACCATCCCTTAAGAGATATAATCAGGGAAGCAGCACCACCCCTAAAGGGATATACTCAGTGAGGCAGTACCATCCCTTAAGGGGTACAATGAGTGCAGCAGAATCATCCCTTAAGGAATATAATCACTGCAGCAGCACCATCCCTTAAGGGATATAATCAGTGAAGCAGCACCATCCCTTAATGGATATAATCAGTGAGTCAGCACCATTTTGCAAGAGGTATAATGAGTGCAGCAGTATCATCCCTTAAGGGATATAATCAGTGCAGCAGCATCATCTCTTAAGGGTTATAAACAGTGAAGCAGCACCATCCCTTAAGAGGTATAATCTGTGAGGCAGCACCATCCCTTACCGGATATAGTCAGTGAGGTAGCACTATGTCTTAATGGGTATAATCAGTGAGGCAGCACTATCCCTTAAGCGATATAATCGGTGAAGCAGCAGCATCCCTTAAGGGATAAAATCAGTCAGGCAGCAGCATCCCCTAAGGGATATAATCAGTGAGGCAGCACCATTCCTTAAGGGGTATAATCAATGAGACAGCACCATCCCTTAAGGGATATAATTGGTGAAGCAGCACCATCCTTTAAATGATACAATCAGTGAGGCAGCACCATCCCTTAAGGGATATAATTGGTGAAGCAGCACCATCCTTTAAATGATACAATCAGTGAGGCAGCACCATCCCTTAAGGGGTATAATGAGTGCAGCAGCACCATCCCTTTAGGAAAATAATCAGTGAGGCAGCACCATTTCTTAAGGGATATAATCAGTGAGGCAGCCCCATCCCTTAAGGGATATAAACAGTGAGGCAGCACAATCCCTTAATGGATATAATCAGTAAGGCAGCACCATCTCTTAAGTGATATAGTTGATGAAGCAGCACCATCCTTTAAAGTATATAATCAGTGAGGCAGCACCATCCCTTAAGGGATATAATCAGTGAGGCAGCCCAATCTCTTAAGGGATATAATCAGTGAGGCAGCACCATCCCTTAATGGGTATAATCAGTGAGGCAGCACCATCAATTAAGATATAATCAGTGAGGTGGCACCATCTCTTAAGGGATATAATCAGTGAAGCAGCACCATCCCTTAAAGGATATAATCAGGGAGTCAGCCCCATCCTTTAAGGGGTATAATGAGAGCAGCAGTACCATCCCTTAATGGATATACTCAATAAGGCATCACCATCCTTAAGGGATATAATCAGTCGAGCAGTACCATCCCTTAAGGGATATAATCAGTGAAGCAGCACCACCCCTTATGGGATATACTCAGTGAGGCAGTACCATCCCTTAAGAGGTACAATGAGTGCAGCAGAATCATCCCTTAAGGGATATAATCACTGCAGCAGCACCATCCCTTAAGGGATATAATCAGTGAAGCAGCACCATCCCTTAATTGATATAATCAGTGAGTCAGCACCATTTTGCAAGAGGTATAATGAGTGCAGCAGTACCATCCTTAAGGGATATAATTAGTGCAGCAGCATCATCTCTTAAGGGTTATAATCAGTGAGGCAGCACCATCCCTTAAGAGGTATAATCTGTGAGGCAGCACCATCCCTTACAGGATATAGTCAGTGAGGTAGCACTATGTCTTATGAGTATAATCAGTGAGGCAGCACTATCCCTTAAGCGATATAATCGGTGAAGCAGCAGCCTCCCTTAAGGGATAAAATCAGTCAGGCAGCAGCAGCATCCCCTAAGGGATGTAATCAGTGAGGCAGCACCATTCCTTAAGGGGCATAATCAGTGAGACAGCACCATCCCTTAAGGGATATAATTGGTGAAGCAGCACCATCCTTTAAATGATACAATCATTGAGGCAGCACCATCCCTTAAGGGGTATAATGAGTGCAGCAGCACCATCCCTTAAGAGTATAATCAGTGAGGTGGCACCATCCCTTTAAGGATATAATCAGTGATGCAACACCATCCCTTAATGGATATAGTCAGTCTAGCAGCACCATCCCTTAAGGGGTAAAATCATTGAGGCAGCACCATCCCTTAAGAGATATATTCAGTGAGGCAGCACCATCCCTTAATGGGTATAATCAGTGAGGCAGCACGATCCCTTAAGCAATATAATCAGTGAAGCAGCACCATCACTTAAAGGATAAAGTCAGTGAGGCAGCACCGTCCCTTAAGGGATATAATCAGTGAGGCAGCACCATCCCTTTAGCGGGTATAATTAGGGAGGCAGCACCATCCCTTAAGTGATATAATCAGTGAAGCAGCACCATCCCTTAAGGGATAAAATCAGTGAGACAGTACTATTCCTTATGGGATATAATCAGTGAGGTAGCGTCATCCCTTAATGAGTATTATCAGTCAGGCAGCACCATCCCTTAAGGGATTTAATCGGTCAAGCAACACCATCCCATAAAGGATATAATCAGTGAGGCAACACCATCACTTAAGGGGTATAATCAATGAAGCAGCACCATCCCATAAGGAATATAGTCAGTGAGGCAGCACTATCTGTTAATGGGTATAATCAGTGAGGCAGCGCCATCCCTTCAGCGATATAATCAGTAAAGCAGCACCATCTCTTAAGGGATAAAATCAACCAGACAGTACCATCCCTTAAGGGATATAATCAGCGTGGCAGCACCATCCCATAAGGGATATGGTCAGTGAGGTAGCACCATCCCTTAAGAGGTATAATCAGTGATACAGCACCATCCCTTAATGGATATGGTCAGTGAGGCAGCACCATCCCTTAAGGGGTATAATCAGTGAGTCATCACCATCCCTTAAGGGATATAGTCAGTGAGGAAGCACCATCCCTTAAGGGATATAGTCAGTGAGGCAGCACCATCCCTTAATGGGTATAATCAGTGAGGCAGCACCATCCATTCAGCAATATAATCGGTGAAGCAGCACCATCCCTTAAGAGATAAAATCTTGTCAGGCAGCATCATCCCTTAAGGGATATAATCAGTGAGGCAGCATCATCCCTTAAGGGGTATAATGAGTGCAGCAGCACCATCCCTTTAGGAAAATAATCAGTGAGGCAGCACCATTCCTTAAGGGATATAATCAGTGAGGCAGCACAATCCCTTAAGGGATATAATCAGTAAGGCAGCACCATCTCTTAAATTATATAGTTGATGAAGCAGCACCATCCTTTAAAGGATATAATCAGCAAGGCAGCACCATCCCTTAAAGAGTCTAATCAGTGAGGCAGCACCATCCCTTAAAGGATATAATCAGTGAGGTAGCACCATCCCTTAAGGGGTATAATGAGTGCAGCAGCACCATCCCTTTAGGAAAATAATCAGTGAGGCAGCACCATTCCTTAAGGGATATAATCAGTGAGGCAGCCCCATCCCTTAAGGGATATAAACAGTGAGGCAGCACAATCCCTTAAGGGATATAATCAGTAAGGCAGCACCATCTCTTAAATGATATAGTTGATGAAGCAGCACCATCCTTTAAATGATATAATCAGTGAGGCAGCACCATCCCTTAAGGGATATAATCAGTGAGGCAGCCCCATCTCTTAAGGGATATAATCAGTGAGGCAGCACCATCCCTTAATGGGTATAGTCGGTGGGGCAGCACGATCCCTTAAGTGATATAGTTGATGATGCAGCACCATCCCTTAAAGAATAAAATCAGTGAGGTGGCACCATCTCTTAAGGGATATAATTAGTGAGGCAGCACCATCCCTTAAGAGGTATAATCAGTGAGGCAGCACCATCACTTAAGCAATATAATCAGTGAGGCAGCACCATCACTTAAGGGATATAATCAGTGAAGCAGCACCATCCTTTAAGGGGTATAATGAGAGCAGCAGTACCATCCCTTAAGGGATATACTCAATGAGGCATCACCATCCTTAAGGGATATAATCAGTCGAGCAGTACCATCCCTTAAGGGATATAATAAGTGAAGCAGCACCACCACCCCTTATGGGATATACTCAGTGAGTCAGCCCCATCCTTTAAGGGGTATAATGAGAGCAGCAGTACCATCCCTTAATGGATATACTCAATAAGGCATCACCATCCTTAAGGGATATAATCAGTCAAGCAGTACCATCCCTTAAGGGATATAATCAGTGAAGCAGCACCACCCCTTATGGGATATACTCAGTGAGGCAGTACCATCCCTTAAGAGGTACAATGAGTGCAGCAGAGTCATCCCTTAAGGGATATAATCACTGCAGCAGCACCATCCCTTTAGGGATATAATCAGTGAAGCAGCACCATCCCTTAATTGATATAATCAGTGAGTCAGCACCATTTTGCAAGAGGTATAATGAGTGCAGCAGTATCATCCCTTAAGGGATATAATTAGTGCAGCAGCATCATCTCTTAAGGGTTATAATCAGTGAGGCAGCACCATCCCTTAAGAGGTATAATCTGTGAGGCAGCACCATCCCTTACCGGATATAGTCAGTGAGGTAGCACTATCAGTGAGGCAGCACCATCCCTTAAGGGATGTAATCAGTGAGGCAGCCCCATCTCTTAAGGGATATAATCAGTGAGGCAGCACCATCCCTTAATGGGTATAATCGGTGAGGCAGCATGATCCCTTAAGTGATATAGTTGATGAAGCAGCACCATCCCTTAAAGGATAAAATCAGTGAAGTGGCACCATCTCTTAAGGGATATAATTAGTGAGGCAGCACCATCCCTTAAGAGGTATAATCAGTGAGGCAGCACCATCACTTAGGCAATATAATCAGTGAGGCAGCACCGTCACTTAAGGGATATAATCAGTGAAGCAGCACCATCCCTTAAAGGATATAATCAGGGAGTCAGTCCCATCCTTTAAGGGGTATAATGGGAGCAGCAGTACCATCCCTTAGGGGATATACTCAATGAGGCATCACCATCCTTAAGGGATATAATCAGTCGAGCAGTACCATCCCTTAAGGGATATAATCAGTGAAGCAGCACTACCCCTTATGGGATATACTCAGTGAGGCAGTACCATCCCTTAAGGGGTACAATGAGTGCAGCAGAATCATCCCTTAAGGGATATAATCACTGCAGCAGCACCATCCCTGAAGGGATATAATCAGTGAAGCAGCACCATCCCTTAATGGATATAATCAGTGAGTCAGCACCATTTTGCAAGAGGTATAATGAGTGCAGCAGTACCATCCCTTAAGGGATATAATCAGTGCAGCAGCATCATCTCTTAAGGGTTATAATCAGTGAGGCAGCACCATCCCTTAAGAGGTATAATCTGTGAGGCAGCACCATCCCTTACCGGATATAGTCAGTGAGGTAGCACTATGTCTTAATGGGTATAATCAGTGAGGCAGCACTATCCCTTAAGCGATATAATCGGCAAAGCAGCAGCATCCCTTAAGGGATAAAATCAGTCAGGCAGCAGCAGTATCCCCTAAGGGATATAATCAGTGAGGCAGCACCATTCCTTAAGGGGTATAATCAGTGAGACAGTACCATCCCTTAATGGATATAATTGGTGAAGCAGCACCATCCTTTAAATGATACAATCAGTGAGGCAGCACCATCCCTTAAGGGGTATAATGAGTGCAGCAGCACCATCCCTTAAGAGTATAATCAGTGAGGTGGCACCATCCCTTTAAGGATATAATCAATGATGCAGCACCATCCCTTAATGGATATAGTCAGTCTGGCAGCACCATCCCTTAAGGGGTAAAATCATTGAGGCAGCACCGTCCCTTAAGAGATATAGTCAGTGAGGCAGCACCATCCCTTAATGGGTATAATCAGTGAGGCAGCACCATCACTTAAAGGATAAAATCAGTGAGGCAGCACCGTCCCTTAAGGAATATAATCAGTGAGGCAGCACCATCCCTTTAGGGGGTATAATTAGGGAGGCAGCACCATCCCTTAAGCTATATAATCAGTGAAGCAGCACCATCCCTTAAGGGATAAAATCTGTGAGACAGTACTATTCCTTATGGGATATAATCAGTGAGGTAGCGCCATCCCTTAGGGGGTATCATCAGTCAGGCAGCACCATCCCTTAAGGGATATAATCGGTCAAGCAGCACCATCCCTTAAAGGATATAATCAGTGAGGCAGCACCATCCCTTATGGGGTAAAATGAGTGCAACACCACCATCCCTTAAGGGGTATAATCAGTGAGGCAGCACCATCCATTAAGGCGTATGATGAGTACAGCATGACCCTCCCTTAAGGGATATAATCACTGCAGTAGCATGATCCCCTAAGGGATATAATCAGTAAGGCAAGGATAGAATCAGTGAGGCAGCAGCATCCCTTACGGGGTATAATGAGTGCAGCAGCACCATCCCTTAAGGGATATAATCACTGCAGCAGCAGCACCATCCCTTAAGGGGTATTTTCAGTTAGACAGCACCATCCCTTAAGGGGTATAATGAGTGCAGCAGCACCATCCCTTAAGGGATATAATCACTGCAGAAACACCATCCCCTAAGGGATATAATCAGTGAGGTAGCATCATCCCTTAAGGGGTATAATCAGTGAGGCAGCACCATCCCTTAAGGGATATAATCAGTGAAGCAGCACTATCCCAGGGCAGTGGTGGTGCTATGGAATGGTCAAAAACCTTGTTGAGTTTTGGATAGTAAGTTATTGGTGAGAAGATAGGTAAGGAGTTGGTAATGGACATATCTTTCTAGAATCTTAGATAGGGGTGACAGGATCATAGTGGGTCAGTAGTTCGCAAGGTCGGTAGAGCCGGGAATGATGAATGAGGTTTACCACAAGGATGGAGTGGTGTGTTCAGTAATGGATCTATTTATCAGTAATGAAACGGGGTAAGCTATGGGTTTGAATGCAATTTGAAGGTATTCAGCTGGGAGATTGTTGGTAGTTAGGGTGGTGGGTTTGAGTTTGGATAAGAGTTTTTGGATGGTTGATGTTTTGACTGGCTTGAGTGAGAAGGGGGTATTGTTAGTTAGGCCCTTGGGGAATTATGGGAGGTCAGTGGGATTTATATTGCTAATAAGTTTAAGTATAGAGGAGGTAAAATAGCTGTTGAAATTGAAAGCTATGTCTAAGTTTGATCTTTCTATATTGGGTGGGGGTGTAGATGTTCTACCGGGCTGGAGGATGTTGCTCACTGCTGTCCAAAATTTTTGTGGGTTGGAACTATGTTTCCTTTGTAGGGGAAATGTAGTGATTTAGTTTGTCATTCTTTGTTTTTTTTTGCCTTATTGCGAAGTTCAAAGAAGGTTTGCCTAGTTGTGGGTGTTTTGAGTTGGCACCAATTATTCTAGGCTTTATCCCTTTCTTTGATTTCTGTAGCCAGAGGGCTGGGTTACTACGAATACTAATTGTTCAAATTAGGGCTAGGTGGTTTAGGATGTTAAGAAATGTGGAGTTAAAGTATTCAACTGCCTGGTCTAGTGGAAGGGTTTTGATGGGGGACCAGTTGCAGTATTTTAAGGTATCCAAGAATTGGTTAGTGGGGAAGTTTTTATGGGTGCGGGTATGAAGTAGAGAGGGAGAGTTATTAGTTTTAAGTTTGTGTCTAAGAATAAAAATGGGATTGTGGTCACTTAGCTGGCCAGTGTACCTCACTGATGGGCAGTATTGGGGTGGTTTGTGAGGATCCAATCTAATGTGGATTCCTTTTTTGAGGTTTTATCAATTCAGGTGGGTGTATGTATGAGTTGGGTGAGGTTGTATAGGTTAAGGTGGTTATATGGTAAGGGAGATGGAGTTCCAGTCAATATTGATGTCACCTAGCAAGATAGTTTCTTGGGGAAGGGAGTGGGAATCCCAGTGGACTACTGGCTCTAGGATGGACAGGTTGTTACCTGGGGTTAAGTAAATGCCAAGTATGTTTAGATCCTTGTGTTGATTAATAAAGAGTTTTGCAAATAGATTTTCAACATTTTTGAAGTCTGGGGATTATTTTTATAGGAGCTGGATGATTAGGGTACTTTATATAATTAGTGAGGCAGCACCCTCAAACATGGTTTATAATCAGTGAGGTAATACTGCCCCATGTGGGATATAATCAATAAGGTAGCAACATCTAAAGTGAGGAAAAATCAGTGAGGCAGCACCAATCAAACTGGGAAATAATCAGTGAGGTAGCACTGTCTTATTCAAGATATAATAAATGAGGCAGCACTGCCCCCTGTGGGATATAACTGGTGATGCAGTACCATTCCATATGGGATATAATCAGTATGGCAGTATCATTCAATGTGAGGAACAATCAGTGAGGCAGCATCAATCAAACTGGGGAATAATCAGTGAGGTAGCACTGCCTCATGTGTGATATAATCAATGAGGCAGCACTGCTCCATATGGGATATAATCAGTAAGGCAATATCATCCAAAGTGAGCAATAATCAGTGAGGCAGCACCACCTCATGTGAGATATAATCAATGAGGCAGCATCATCCCCTGTGGGGTATAATCAATTAGACAGCACCATCCCATGGGGGTATAATCAATGAGACAGCACCATCCCATGTGGGGTATAATTTGAGGTTATAGCATACAATGTGGGGTGCAATCAGTGAGGCAGCATCAAAGTGTAGCATAATCAGTGAGGCAATACAATCTTATGTGAGGCATAATCAGTGAGGCAGCACCTTCCCATGTTGGGTATAATCAGTGAAGCAGCTCAGTCTACAGTGAGGTATAATCAATGGGCAGCACCACTGCCTGTGGAGTATAATTAGTGAGGCCGCACCATCGCCTGTGAAGTATAATTAGTGAGGCAACACCTTCTCATGTGGGGTATAATCTGTGAGGCAGCTCAATCTACAGTGAGGTATAATCAGTGAAGCAGCACTGTTGCTCATGGAATATAATCAGTGAAGGCAACATTATCCAAAGTGGAATATAATCAGTGAGGTGATACAATCTTATGTGGTGTATAATAACTAAGTTTGCAGATGACTAAAAAACCCAAATGATTTAGCCATCCTGCAAGAACATTTGTCCCAAATAAAGAACTGGTGCCAAAATTATGGACTGAAACTAAATGCCAAAAAATGTGTTACTCTATCCGTTGGGAAGTTATCTACCCCAGGGAAGTACCACATTGACAATACGCCCTTAAGTGTTGACCCAGTTGTTCAATATTTGGGAACTTATGTAGACAATGATCTACGTTTTGACCAACATGTGTCCATTGTTGTAAGAAAGTCTTTCTATATTGCACAGCTTATAAAGAAAGAGATTGTGTCTAGATCTAGGGGTGTCATTGCCCTCCTTTACTCACTCCTCATTCATTGAATATAATGACCCCTTTGGTATCTATCTGTCCAGACACATGCAACAACTGGAATGGCCACAGAGATACCTTATGAAAAGGATACAAGGCTTAATCAACATGTCCTATATGGACAAACTCACAGCCCTGTCACTGCACTCGGTATCCTACAGGCTGCTAAGAGGTGGCCTGTGTCTAGCATACAAGGTATCATATGATCCAGTACTGGTGGATTTACTACACAACAGTAAGTCAAAAGGCATCAGGAATACTCAGTCTAGTGATCTAAACCTCTTCTGCATCATCAACAGAACAGTTTGGAGGAGCAGTATATCTCAAAAAGGATATTGCTGCTATCGAACAGACTCTCCAGCCATATAAAGCAAAGTTCATACCTGTCCATATTATATGTAACTTAGATATATGGATGGAAAACAGAAAATTTATCCAAGGACTGCCCCCTGTGCTATTAATGGATAGAGGCAGCTCCTAAATGCTTTATACCATGCATGTGTCCCCTCAAATTATCTATGGTGTGATTCCAGTTGTTTTAATTAGGGGTACTATGTATAATTATTGACCATGAGACTGGTAAGGCAAATTTATAACCAAATGGGATATGTAATTTAGAGCACAAAAAGGGAAATTTGCTGGGCTTAAAATGACCCACAAGGGCAGCTAGCCTAGTACTTACCTATGAACCTATAATCAATAAGGCACACGGGGTATAATCTGAGGCAGCAACATAGAGTGTGGAGTATAATCAGTGAGGCAGTACAATTTTATAAGGATCATAATTAGTGAGGCAACACCTTCCCTCATGGGATATAATCAGTGAGGCATTCCCACATGTGATATATAATCAGTGAAGTGGTATCATCCCATATGGGGTATAACCATTAATGAAGTCCCATATGAGGTATAATCAGTGCAATAGTACCATTCCCTATAGGGTGTAATTAGTGAGGAAGCCCCACATGAGGTATACTCAGTGAGGTGGCATCATCCCATATGGAGTATAATCAATGACAAATTCCAGTATGAGGTGTAAGCAGTGATGCAATATCTCATATCGGGTATAATTAGTGAGTCAGCACTAACCCAAGTGGGGTATATTCAGTGAGTAAGGCAGCACCTTCCCATGTGGGGTGCAGCTGATGAAACTACACTGTTCCATGTGGAGCACAGCCAGTGAAGCTCACCATCTCATATGAGGTACAACTGGTGAGCTGTACTTTCCCATGTCAGGGTAAAGATCATGCATGGATCCATCTCCTATGAGGTATAGCCAGTAAATATGCATCATCCTATATGGGTGTTACAGCCAGAGAAGCAGTGCCATCTGGTGCAGAATTCAGCTGTTAATGCCACACAGCCTTATCCTGGGTATGGGAAGTGAAGCAGCAGGATCCTATGTCTGACACACCAAGTGAAGCATCAGCTTCCCATGTAGATACAGCTCGTGAGGTAGCACCATTCCATGAAGGTATAGTTAGTGAAAATGTACTACACCATGTGGGGTACAAGATGAGGAGTACAGAATGTGGGGCTGCACCAACTAATGTAGAATACAGTTTTGCGAGGCGTCATCACCTCATATGTGGTACAGCCAGTGAGGAAGTTTGATCACATCTGAGGTAGAGTTGGAGAGGCAGCACTATCCCATGTAGGGTAAAATAAGTGAGAAGCACCATCCAATGATTAGTACAGTCAGTGAGGGAGCACCACCCTATACTGAGGTGCAACCAGTAAGGCAGCACTTCTTGTGTGAAACAGCATCATCCCATGTGGGTGCTGCCAGCAAAGCAGTAATATGTCATATGGGATACAGCCAATGAGGCAGCAGCAGCATCCTATGTGGGGGAACAACTGGTGAGGCAGCACCACTCAGTGTGGAGTATACTCATTGAGGCAATAACAACCAATACAGGGTACTGTTAGTAGAACTACACCACTGCAATTGAGCTCTAGCTAGTGAGGCAGGACTATCCCCTATGGGTTGCAGGTGGTAAGGCACCTTCCCCTGAAGATCTCAGAAAAGAACCTTGCTAAGTGCCGATAATTTGAGGGGTAGATACAATGCATAAACCTTATTCTGCAGTGAAACATATTCATTTAGAAATAATCCAACAATGGAGCAGTCAAAAAGCAAGAATTTAACTACACATTGCAGGAAAAGTAAATAGATCAATTCAACCATATATTTTAAACCTGCAGTTTCTTTCACTGGTGTATCAAAATATTTGAAAGATAAAAATTGTGTTGTTTTTGAAGGAAACTAAATCCAAAGTTGAGCTAGTCCTACAGACTAAAAAATTTTCTATTTATGTTGCTGCCCATTTCATTGCACTGAACTAAGAAGGCATGTATGAAAGTAATTTTTGGATATATGCCCATAATGACTATTAGTTTTTTGTATCTGACTTGTGGCCTAGATGCCTAATGACTGGTTGGTTGAACATAGCTAAATAAAAGAATGTCATTTCACTCCTTTCTGGTAAAAGTTATAGATCTGTGACGTGGGTCTGTTTTGAAGGATTGTCACTAACATTAATGCACATATTACATTGTATTTCATTCTTTCTCTGTTTTTCTGTGGTGACAAATTATACTTGGCATAGTGCTAGTACTTTGTGTTTTTGTCGGGAGTTGTTCACCCTACTCCACAGTCCCATACCTCTGTATTCTAAATTTATTATCAACCTGAAAAAAAGGGAAATGGCTTAGTCACATTTTAAAAGTTGGTTCAAGAGACTGATGGTATGGAGCAGAGCCTATGCCCTGGGGTGCATGGCAAAAAAAGTGTAAAATCATTTTGACCCTACTTTTTTTTCGCTTAGTATGGTGACTGTCACATAGGATAGTTGTACATTAAGGGGAGAAACCTAGCTGGATGCACGCTGGACATTGTTAGTTTAAAACAGTTCCTTAGAAAACTGTATTTCCTATTATGTTTCGGTTGATAATTCTCATGGCCATAGTGACAAAAAAACTAATAGTCACTATGACCATATTATAAAGGGGTAATGACCCAATATCCAGGATCTTTCTAGCATCTACTATGATTGAGTTATAAGTTTAATTTAAAAACTTAGACTCTGATGTATATTCAAGAAGGCAGATGTTAAAACCTCAAATGCTACATCAGTCAGGGATTAACAGCAGAGCAACAATTGTTGCAGTTGTGAGCTGCTAGCAAACTTCATCCTGTAGTTTTGGGTTTGATTACTTAAGTTTAGTGTTGCATACTGTGCATTTCCAAACACGTCATCTAAAGGACTACTTTGAGCAGAAACTGAAACACACATACATACACATACACACACACACACATATACATATATATATATATATATATATATATATATATATATATATATATGTGTGTATGCATTTTATCTTGTCATAAAGTTCTACACAATACAAATCTGCCAGCAACACAGTTACTACTTATTACTAATTTAAATGTTTTTTTCTAATCCTGAATTGAGTTATGGTGAGGTGCAGATATACTGATGTGATCCTATTTTTTTAAGATACTTTTTCCCATAATGCACTGCAGGGACACAATTAATGAGGTTAATTCACTCTTATCTTTACAAATAGGACCCTACTTAAATCTCCCCCTTTTCTACATCTCTTTCTTCATTTATTTTTCACCTCAAATTTCACATGTAACTAGTGTTTATCCAAATGTCAATACTTAGTATCTTACATGTATCAACATTATGTATATAAATGATGTTATCATCACTTGTATATAACTGCTTGCTCTTGACTTCTCAATGTTCTTTTAGCTGCCTTTGGTTAAGTAATTCTGCCTGCTCTATGTGACCGCTCATTATTTTGATGTTGTTAATCTCAAATTTACATCTAAGAAGTACTTGTATTGTATTGTATTGTATTGTTATGTATTGTTTTTGGAGCGTTTCTCCTCGGGCCGCCACAGAAAATGGGCTTCTGGCTCAGTTGGACTAAGAAGGTTAACAAATGTCAAATATATAAATAAATAAATAAAATACTGACAAAAACACTAGTTGCAAAACGGATCCAAAAATAGGCACTGCTTTGAAGATAGTTACTACAAATGTATTTAAGCTTGTGTAATGCACAATATAGTTTTTCATCTGTGTGCAACAGACTTCATCAGAATCCAGAATATATGCATCAAATGCTGCTTTTAAATGATTCTCCCCTAACATAAAATTCCTATAATCAGGTCTTAAAGGTATAACACTCAAATAAACTTTCCAAAGGTTTTGTATATATTAAAAATCAACAATGTTAAATATAAACATGTAAAATTCAGCTTAGTTTAAATAACCAACCAATCATATGTTTATTTTAAAATGCAGCATAAAAATGTTTTGTTCCTAGAAAGCATACAAAAACAACAAGACAGAATGCTAATATTTACTAGCCCTTGGTTTAACACTAGAACTAGGGACAAGTCATCATTAATCCCCTGGTAATGTGTGGCATCCGACTTTACTTGCCATCACAACTCCCTTACCTCTAGATGATTTTTCCATGCCCACCTCTTGTTAATGACAGGTTTCAGTGATCTTACGTGTTTGTTTCCTATACATGTTATACAGTCTGCAAATATATGCTTGCAGAAATAAAGAACCACTGAACTGACACAACCTTTCAAGAAGTGAAATTTTGTCATGACTTCCTTCTGTATTCATTCACTAAGTTAGCTAGTTCATAATGGACTTGCATTCAGTGTTTATCAAGCTTCTGTACCTTCAGACTAAAAAAGGCTGAATGGTTTATGGTCCCATAGGTGGGAAAGACCACAGCTGTAAATGATAGCACACATTGAAAGAGCTTTGAATTTTTAGCCTGAATAGCTTTATGACCCCAGTGTCTGTAGAATAACAAAAATGCTGCAGGTACTTTGCTGTGTGTGTTTTTCTTGACAAGAAACTTTCAGATATGATAGGTAAAATTATGTAAAGGCACAGGAGACAAATTCTTAAAAGTATCACAGAATTGTATTCAACCACAGCATGGTGTGGACTGAGGACACTGACTAGGATAAAAATATTACATTGGGGAAGAAAGTTTAAGTCATGCATTTCTAATATGTATGACAACTATGGGTATCATTCTGTAGGGAGGAAAATGCACTCTGGGAATGAAAGTGTGATTAAATTAGAGTTGTCCTTTAACCAGATCAGTACACCCAGGCCTTTCTGAAAAGAAGTATTTGTGCCTAGTGAGCCTAATCCCAGATAATAAATTAATCAAATAAAAATCAGCCACTGAGTGGCCAAATGAGATAAGTGACCTTTTGGCTTATCCATTCTGATACTGACAAGAGTGTATCCAGGAAAGGTGGCCCATTTAAAGTGAGTTTTTGCTGCCTTATTAACATACCCTCTCTGTAGACAATTCAGTTTCTGAGTACATCAGGTCATATTTTCAGATCTGCAGCTAAAAGTCTCTTATAGGTTCATAGGTTCGTAGGTAGGTACTAGGCTATCAGCCCAAGGGCCTACATAAGCCTAGCCAGCAGGGTCCCATAGCTTACACCACCCAAGAAAGTTATTTTCCTGTGCCACTGTCCAGCAGAGACACAGAAGTGATCCCCGGGGTGTATTTCCTATTTTCCATCCACTCATCAAGATTTTTCTTGACGAGTGCTAATGAAGAACTTTGCTTGACATAGATGGGTAGCTTGTTCCAGAGTATAGGAAGTCTCTGAGACAGGAATCTATCCCTCCAGCATGTCCTGTTTATTGTGGTGACAAGGTTTAGGTCCCTAGAGCATGTAGCTTGGAGGGATTGGGATTTCTTTAGGTGTAGCATGTCCAACAGCTCTGGGTTTGATATAGCTTTATATGTTAGGCAGAGATCACCTCGGAGTAGGCGATATGCTATGGAGTAAAGCTGGAGTCTTTTGAGGCGGTCAGTGTAGGGCATTTGTTTGAAGCCATTAATCCTCTTTGTGAGGTACTTCTGTGGCCTTTCCAGCTGCTGCAGATGTCTTGTGAGGTACATTCCAAAAGGGGCATTGTACTCTATAATGGGTCTAATGAGTGACGAATAGAGGGGAACAATGACCTCTTTTTTCCTGGATGAGAACCCTTTTATGATGAGGTGTGCCACATAGAAGGACTTCCTGGCTACTGTGGCGATGTGACTATCAAAGGAGAGACTACTGTCCACCTGGGTCCCAAGGTCTCTTATCATGCATTCAGTGTTAAATAGATTGCTGCCTATGTGGTAGTTTATGGGTACAGAGTTTTTGCCAAAAGGTATGACACTGCACTTTTTGGCATTGAGCTTGATGCCATGGCTCTGACACCAGGCATCTGTCTCAGTGAGGCCCTTCTGTAGGATGTCCACATCATTTGGGGACTTGACTATGGCTCCTAGTTTGCAGTCATCTGTGAACTTTATTAGCCAGAGGCCTTCTGTGTTAGCCTGTACTTCAGAGAAGTAGACTCCAAACAGAAGAGGTCCCAGGACAGAACCCTGTGGTACTCCACTTGCCACTGCTTTAAGGTCATGCAACTTTTACAGTGTGGGTTCTGTCAGTGAGCCAGTTGGCAACCCATCTTGTGACATAGGGATTTAAACCTAGTTTAGTGAGTTTAGCTATAATTCCAGAATGGGGGATGGTGTTGAAAGCCTTGGCGAGGTCAAGATAGGCTGTGTGAACCACCTTACCTTCATCCACAGCTTTGGTGACTGCCTCAAAGAAGTCAATCAGGTTCAGGAGGCATGATCTGCTTTTCACAAATCCCAATTGGGTGGGATCCAGAGTTTGGAGGTTACCAATGTCTTTGTTATGAGTTCCATGATGATACGTTCCATGGGCTTGCAGACCAGGCTCATCAGGCTAATAGGTCGATAGCTCCCGGGATCAGTGGTGGCTCCCCCTTTGTGGAGTGGGATAACTGTTGCTGTGCACAAAGTCTGATGCGAGGCTATTATTGAACATGGTGCTTAAGTGGGGAGCCAGTTCACTCTGAAGTTCGTGTAAAACGTAGCCTGGGATGTTGTCTGGTCCCATGGATGCTGTGTTTTTGGCTTTGGAGAGTGCAGCTTTTACCTGCGTAGTTGTGATTACAGGGACTCTGCATTCTTCCTGTATAGATAGGGGCCCTTTAGGGGGTGAGAGGGGTGTAAAGTTAGCACTGAACCTATCTGCCAGGATATTGGCAATATCAGTTGGTTCTGTACTTTTCCTGGCTTTGTGCTGTAACTCAGGGCAGATCTGGGTGTTGCCATCTAGATTCTTGACATAACTATAGAATGCTTTGTGGTTGTCCTTGGATTTAGTGGCTATTTTGTTTTTGTGGTTGTCCTTGGATTTAGTGGCTATTTTGTTTTTGTAGCTAGCTTTGGAGGATTTTATAAGGGATCTCAGCTTCTTACTGAGGCTTACCAGGGAGCTCCTCCACTCATGTGATATTACTCTCTTTTGCAACAGTTTCTTCCTTCTGTTGTACAGTTTGCTTATGGCAGGGGACCACCAGATTGGCTTCCTGTTTTGGAGGATAGCATCTTGGTTCTGTTTGGGATAGCACAATCCATGCACTCGTGTAAGTGCTTATAGAATGCATTTGTGTAGGATTCAATAGTTGTAACTGTATTGTCCATCTGCATGGGTGTCATGAAGTTCACCACTTCTGTCTTAAAAAGCATGAAGTTGGCTTTGGAGAAATGTTTTTCTGTGGTTTCCTTAATGGGGGGTGGGGGCGGGATGTGTATATCAAGGGTGATAAGCTTATGGTCAGATCGGATTATGTATTCTGAAATGCCTAATTTCCATGTCAGTGATGGAATGAAGCAGAAATAAGCACACACTGGAAAGTTTTCATGTTTTTTTATTTCTTATTCGGGTTTATCTCGTGATGTTGTGATGGATCTCATTTGATCCAATGAAAACACACTTCATCGAATTTAAAATGAGTGAGCCGAGTTCCGCGAAAGTGCCTTTTAACAAAAGTTCACTTTCGTGAAACTCAGTATGCCGATTAGTTGTCATAGATTGTGGTACAGTGGGGATAAAGAAATATTCCCTTTTCCCCACTGTAGTGCGATCTTGGAGTTAGTATATATAAGTAGGGGGGTATGTGTGCCCCCTGCATGATTGAGTTGTTTTATTTTTGTGTGTGTGTGTGTGTGTGTGTGTGTGTGTGTGTGTGTGTGTGTGTGTGTGTGTGTGTGTGTGTGTGTGTGTGTGTGTGTGTGTGTGTGTGTGTGCGTGTGTGTGTGTGTTTATTTTATGTGTTCGAAATGCTGAATTTTGCAAAAGTGAGCTTTCATTAAAAGGCACTTTTGCAGAACTCAGCTCAGTAATTTCAGATTCAATGAAGTCTGTTTTCATTGGATCAATGTAGATCCGGGGAAGCATATGTGGTTCCCACATACCCCAGAGGAGAGAGCCCACTCCATGCAGGATTTCTATGATATAGTCCATTTCCTTGAGGTATTGGGGGCCATAGACTGTACCCATATTGAAATAAAGGCTTCACCTGTTGAACTGGGAAGGATTTACATGAACCACAAATGGTATCACTCCATCAACTGTCAGATGGTCTGTAATGTGGGTGGGGGGATACCCAGACAATTATCTTGAATCCCACATATGGAGCACCTGTGATCTGTACCAACAGTTTTTAAAGAGTGACTTCCCACAAAGACATCTTGTTATTGGTGCTGGATATATCCTGGAACCCCAGCTCATGATGCCCATAAGAAATTCCCAAAATCCAGCAGATCATAGTTACAATTGTGCACAACTGCAAGGAAGACACATGGCTGAGCGTGTGTTTGGGCTGTCTGGATTCATCCAGTGCTGCCTTGCAGAATAACCCTGACAAATGTACAAAAATATTGTCTGTGTGGGAAATGTTACACAATATTATACTGAGGCGGCAGTTACAATACGGTGGGTACTTGGAGATGCAGTAGTTCCCAGCACAACAATCACAGAAGCTGGGTCAGATGAGGAGTCAGAGTAGGAACCAGCAGCAGTGGATGATCATGTCATAGGGAGATGGGCACAACATAACATGGCACTTGCAAACAGGCGGACAAGAGTTAAGCAGGTACACTATAGTAAAAAAACATGCATGCAAAACCAGAACCAGGCTGTGCTTATGTATGCCCAGGCTGGTTATGCTTTGTATCAGACATAGACAACCCAAGTAATATTATCACTCACACAGGTGAAAAAGGGAGCAAAAGAGTGCATGTCTTTCACAGGAAAGTGTGTGAGCATGAGTGCTAAGGAGTATGAAATTTCAGTACGGGGGCGTTTAATGTTGTCAAGGGCCAGTGTCAGTGGAGGTGTATGATGTACTGGGGCAGACATCTGAACTGTACCTATCTTGGAGGTACACACCTATTTTTAGGTTTACTTTACCGCTATATGTGATTTTCTGCCCCCCCGCACACTGTCACAAATTGTTTTGGAGTCTCTATTTATTTATTTTTGTTTACCAAGGTAATGCATTGATCTCAGTTGACCACTGACAGGCACAGCCCAGTTAAATAAGATCCCATAAGAAATTAAAACATATTTACAGATACTAGGATATGCTACCACAAAATATATACATATTTACAGATGCAAAAATATGCTACAACAGTTAGTTCAAGAAGCAGTTTACAAACACAAAAGATGGATGGAAAAATGGAATTATGCTTTGTAGAGCTTTTTGGATAAGCTATTTAGTGCACATAGTATACTATGTATACTGTTGGCATAAACAATTTAAACAAAAAGTATATAACCATATAATTACATTTCCCTTTTTTCAAAAGCAAAAATAAAAGACTTTGTGAAGTAGATTATTACAATATCACTCATTAAAGTCTACAGGTTTTGCATTATCTTTGAAAATATAATTTTTCTATCATTTTGTCACTCTCACTTTTTAAATGTGTTTCTGAATAGCATCCCACAAATCTATTGGAAGTGGTAATACTTGTGTAGTATTCAATATTCACATTTCATGTTAATTAGGTGTTTGGACTTTTGCTGGATGTATATATTTTCAAGAGCTTTTGTACCTACTTTCAATGTCTGCATGTTGAGAAGTATGATTGAGGGCTGTGATGGTGCGAGTGTGGGTATACAGGGACACAGTCTCAGCAGTAGATAGGTCCAGGGCATGTATGGTAGAGGGTTTAACATCCTGTACATGGTCCCACCCACGACAACTGGTTCTACCAGGAGTTGCACTGGATGAACCATATCCCTGGCTAGATGCTTGTGTCCTTTGTAACCTTGAGTGATGTCTGCTATGAGATATACCACCAGGGATGATGGCCATGACCACAGTGATGCTTTTGCCTGGGAGTAGACACCTCCGCAACAGATATTGCTGTGAAAGTACTAGCTCTGCAGGAACTGGATCTCGGTTGTCTATGTCCATGCTAGCGAATATCTATGAGTGTAGCAGATGACTGTCTCCATGGATGACAGGTGAGTCAGAGAAAACATTGCACATTCCAAAGTGTGAGTCAGTCTATCCAAGGAATCACAAAAACAGGATATGCACATCCATAGATCATCACAAATTATACCATGGATCACCCTGACTATCTCATTCATGGCTGTAATGGTATTAGCCTGTCCCTCCATGATGGCCCTCACATATGATGAGACATCAACTTCAGGGGGGTTGTAACCATGTCTCCAGTGAACACCATTACCAACTCCAAAGTGAATGTCTCTGCCTGTAAGTGTTAGAGGCTGATTCAGACATCTGTCTACTGGGGGCCAGAACACTTCCCTGATTAATAGTATTGCCATAACCCTGACCTCTCTGTGATGTGCGGGTACCCTGGGTATCTGCAGCCATAGAGGCAGTGTCTATGGTCTATGTTGAGAATGTTGTGTTCATATTCCCTGTATCCATCACACACAATCTGTACTCCCTGAATGTAGCAGCTTTTCTGTACTGTCATTATCAGATCCTCTAACATTAGGTAGGGTCAGTTCTAATAAGTATATAAAGGATCACCTGTGAATACACCAAAGCACAAAATATTCAGTGTAAATATTATTTAACACCAGAAATATACATGCTGCTAAGAGTTTTACTAATATAAACATGCATGCCTTGTGCTTTTGGATGTGGCTGTTAAATCTCTTATGTAAATAAATACCGAAAGTCAGACAACTTTTAGTTGTATAGTGACTAAGGG